>NC_056743.1:517911881-518211881 GCF_019279795.1 Protopterus annectens | reverse complement strand
TGCCTGGCATCAAATTTAATTTCTGAATGTGAGTAGGAGTAAGGTGTCAGTCCCTAGGTTGTCAGTGAATGTGCTATGCATTATCGCTTAGCCAAAGCCAGGGCACACTGAGCACACCTACGTCTGACTACAGGGATATCAGCAGGGGGTTCCTCCCCTGATTCCTCCTGTGGCTATGGCTCTGGTGACCTAGGCACTGGTGGGGGGCTGTGTATCCCTTCCATTTGCTGATCCTGCTGCAGCTGTTTCCTCAGGATCAGATTGTGTAGCATAGCACATAGTGTGAATATATTTGCACAACTGGTTGGAGAATACTGCAGGGCTCCACCAGATATAGCTAGGCACTGGAACCGTGACTTCAGAAGCCCAAACACATACTCTATGATGCTCCTAGTTTGTGCGTGTGCCTCATTATGGCATTCTGTGCATGTGTGTGCATTCCTGATGGGTGTCATCATCCACAGTTCCAGGGAATAGCCAGCATCCCCAGTATATGGCCATGTGGGATGTGCCCCCTTAGCAAACGTCTGGTACAGCTGTGATGTGTGTCAGATATGGGAGTCATGATAACTGCCAGGGCTGCCAGCACACACATTCAGAATAATACCCCTAAGCATTGCACATGACCTGGTAGTTGATGGAATGGTACCCCTTGTAGTTGATGTAGATTCTACCCCGGTCACCAGATGGTGCCCTGATGTGTACAAGAGTGCAATCTATGGCACCCAGTACTTCAGGGTAGTGTGCTACATGGTAGAACTGTTGCATATTGCTGGCCTTCACCTCAGGGGAGAGGAGAAAATATATGTGCTCACTGGCATGTGGCACATAGCATCCAGGAACTGGAGGAGTATCCTGGATGCAGATGCTTGTGACACCCCCCATCATATCCCCAGTTGGTCTTTGAAAATACCTGTGGCTAGTATCCTTAGGGCTACACATACCTTTGCTACCACTGTGATGAATTTCCCTCTGTTTGCTCTGGCTCTGAGTTTAGGGTGGCAGAGCTCAGTGAGTTCTTTTAATATGTCCCTGTCCACCCTATAGCACTCTACAATGTCCAGCTCATGTAGGTCCTGGAAGGTTACCCTGTGCCTGAATACTCTACTCCTTCTCAGCCTAGGTCTACTGTCAGGAGTAGCAGCAGCACTGACTTCAGCATCTAGCGCATACAGATGTAGCAGACCTGCAGCAACCCCTAGCATTATCTCAGTTAAAGTTCACAAGTCTGTACTCCAGTGGTCCACAGTATTGTGGTAAAATCAGAATGTAGGGTGTATTCATACTTTATACAGGTCTGCTGTAGGTCCACCAAGCATGATTGGCTAATTATTATTCATTTCACCTGTCTAGAATATAATTAACATAATTTAATGGCCCTACTTTTGTGCACGATGTGGCGCTATGTGCCAAGCAGCATAGCTTATACACTAGTATATTTACGCTATTCATTGAATATATCTGCTTTACATTCATCGCTGTCGTATACAAAAGTCAAAATCAATGACTGAATATATCCGGTTTTAATTAGTTGCTGCCTATATCATCACTGTGACCTGGCTGGTCTTTCCACATGAATACGCTCAGCTATGCAGCAAGCAGTGCAAACATGCACGCAGGGAATTAAAAATTCCTAAAAGTAACAGGACACCCCCCACTCCTTGCTGGCATCCACATCCAGTGGAAATATCAACATGGTGTGGGAGCCTACAAGAAAGTAGTTATGCAGGCACGCTTACTCCTTTTAGCTATTCAAGACATCCACCTCATTTACATACACATCCATGCAGACAGCCTAGAAACTACACAGTTCATAGTGTTTGACCTGGGCAACAGCACCAATGCACCATTGTATGGACCTGACGCAAGTTCCTATAATACATTTCTAACAAATGTTATAAAATGCTTTTTTTTTTTTTTTATTTCAATTAAGCATGTTTGTGCACAGTGGTGCAGATTGCAAACATGCTGACATTATTAAAAAAATATTTATTTTTCACATATTCCCTTCCTTTTTCAGACATCCACAATGTACCTTTTGTACATATATGTATGTGTTCTAACATTTTATGGGGAGTTATGTCTATATTTCTGATGTTTTATATCTCCTCCTGTCTGTCTAGACTCCTGTACATGGAAGTTTTCCATGTACACTATGGACATGGACACAGGGTCTACACAGATGTCTGTCTGTCTGTTGGATTGCTCCACCTGGTTCATGTCCATAAGATTAACTTGCTTATTAGGTAATTTGCATTACACGGAACTTTCCTTGTTTGCGGGTGCTTGCACACTGCTAAGTGGTGCTTACTGAATCGAAAAATGTTTGCGCTTGTCTACACATCACACTGAGATGCATACACAAAAGAAAGTGTAGGCTTTACCGAATTCCCCCATTGTTTTGTTTTGTTAGCAGGTGTTATTTGGGGTTGTTCAAGTTGCTAGCTGAACTAAATTGTTAATCATGTGTTCTTTACTATGTTGGCTTTGAGAATTTCGCCCATCAACCAAATTAACTCGATCCCGTGAAAAGGGATAACTGTGGCCAGTGGGCTTACCTTGTTAAGAAATGTATAACATAAGAAAAGGATTACTGACAGTATTACTTGGATAGGTGTGTCCCGTCCTCCTCCTCCTCTGCAGACTACAGTTGCTAGAAGAAATTTGTAGTTTTCCTTGCCTTAAGAATGTATGAGCTGGCTTTGCTATAAGTGTCAGAGATCCTGCTGCTTTCTCAGTAAGAACTCCATACTGCAAGGAAAAACAATACTTGTTTTTTTCACATAGTTCATTTATCCAAGATAACAGTCTGCTGCTCTCCTTCATTACAAAAGACTGCCATAGAAAGAGTCATAACTTACACTAAATTGTTTGTGCAGTCCAATCTTGTAAAATCATAACCGTGCAGATATTAAGTTGTGAAAATGACACTAAGAATATTACAGCGTGGAATGGACAGAGAAATGTAGACATCACTCATAGGTACACAGTACAGAAAATACTTGTTGTCTGGCAACTCAGCATTGGTTTTATGACAGCTACAATCAAATTATTTCAGTTAAGGAATGGAGTCAATTTCCCAACATTACTTATTCTCTGCTTTATCATTTTTACCCACAGTTCTCCTTTTGTGAGTTCATTTAACAGAATGTGAATAATTAGAGAGAAATTTCTTGAGGCTTTAAACTGGTATAATTACGAAATCAAGCAATAGACTGAAAGAATATTTATATGCTAACAACGCTGTGTAAAAACTGAGTTACCAAAATAAAGACATTTGAGCATAATGTTTGCAAATGATGACTAGTGAATGAGATGTCTTTGAATAATGGAGAACAAAACACAAAATAGGAAAAGTGACCCATCTGAAGTAGGTTAAAATTTGAGCAGGTACAGACAGGTGAGATTTTAATGATAAGCAAGGGGTTCTACTATGAGCAAACAGTGAAACACACAACTTAATTTAGCTGATTTTTATATTCATAAGATGTAAATAAATAATTTAAAATCAAATATTTGCCATGCTATTAGTGAGGTATAACCTTAGAAGTACAATTTTACAAGTGCAAACATACATGCCATGCAAACATGTCTGTGATCAAACCCAGCCCAAAAAGGAGTTTACAGAATATTACATTACTGCACATTTGTAACACAGCTCACAGAAAATCTACATCCCATAAAATGAAAACTAGATCAAATCCTGGCAGAAACAGGGAATTTGAAAAACAAAATATTGACATTGCATTAGATATACCAGTAGGAAATATTCACTTCCTTTTCAGTCCTGAAGGCACGAAAACACAGACTGGGTTGGGAGGGATAATTGGCTAGGCTTACTAACCTATGAACCTATGAACCTATGAACCTTATATTCCAATCGCTGCCATGTATGGTATGGTGAAAATAACAGCTGTTTAAGATTCTGGGCAAAATGATGGAAATCACTGAAATTAAAATGCAATTTTTGTCCTCAATGCATGATTTCACCTTTTGGTGGTACTCAAAATTGTTGTCTCACATTTTCAATTCGCACTTCTTTATAACACTATATGAAGTGGAAAAGCAAAGAAAACCGAAGGCCGTGATCCAATGATCATTTTGTACAGCCAAAGGTGAATGAATATATCTGTATTGTGCATTCTAGTAAAAATAATAAACATAGCAAAAAATATGCGTTTGCCATCCTTCAACAAACTGAAGACAAGCTTGTGTGTTTTTTGTCAGTTTCCTGAGACATCACAATTTTGATAGTGTTTTTAATCTTGTGTCATGCATAACTGCTATTTCATTTTCTTATACTGTACTTCTTAGATTAAAGATTTTATACAGTACATTTTCTTTAAACACACACACACACACACACACACACACACACACACACACACACACACACACACACACACACACACAGCCTTTATTGCATGTACGTTAATGCATCCTTTTTTCTGACATAACCTCAAATAATGATATAACTTGCCTCTAGCCACATGCTGTTTTTTTCCTGGCATCTGTAGGTATGTTTAACTGAGTGGTATAAACGTAAATATCAACCACACAGATTTTCTACAGCAGCTTTAAACAACGTCCATCACTAAAACTGCAGAGACAGTTAGGCTTGCATCTTTACTTATGCCTTACTGTAATATTCTAAAAATGGAGAAAGACTTTTTGTCTTTCCTGTTCTGCAGCTCATGCAATTTACTTTGTACACAAGCTATTCCTTTGCTTTTGTACTCCTTTTTGATGATACCATTTATGTAACAATTTGTCAGTGACAAACAAAAACATCTTAAAGTAATGTAACACACAATACAAAAAGTCAAAACAAACAAAACATTATTCACCTCTATAATAAATTCACTGAATGTTTTCTTTTCAATTTAAACTTGGCAATCAGCAGTTCTTGTCCCAAGATGTTCCCTATTTTACCTGATTTCTTTGACAACTTTAGTTGTAACTACACAACAATTACTAGCTTTACCCTACATTCCCTTCTCTTTCTGATAGTAATCAATTGTTATGCTACAGATGCTTTATTCCCCTCCACCCAAGGAATCCACACAGCATCCTACAGTCAGTAATAGCAGTCCATTATGCTACAACATGACAATCATAAGCCATTAGCCACAAGAGACATTTACTATCATATTTCTCTCTCTAATGTCATCCATATCTCAAGCTTTCACCTTCACAATGTCTTGCACAAGACAGCGAACATAGTGTATGGTTGGATGATTGGTCTGTTTCCACTTTTTGTTACTACCTTTTTGGCAGGCAGCATAACTAATGGAAACAATGGCTACTCAGATTTTTTTAATTTGGTTTCTAATCAGGAACCCATGATAAACTGAGCTTGACCAAATTTAATTTGTACTGGCCATAGTTTTTCTGTCAAATTCCTAACCTGATATGTAAACATGTCAAGCTTAGTGCAGGTCCAAAAAAAAAAAAAAGTTCCTACGTAGCATACATCTCCTTCACAACACCAGCACACACCAAGAAAAACAATACCTAATGTTCTTGGAGCACACTAATACTTGTGTAATTGCATCTGCTCAAATACATAAAATAGGGTAGGGGAAACTTGACATTACTTTGCAAAACTTGCTCCATTCTTTCAATGAAATAGTTATATCAAAAAAATGTGCTTCTCTCTTTGCTCATCTTAACTATTTCTTTAATTTCTATCTCACATAAAAATGCATTGACTTTACTTATAATATGTTCTCTTTCCCAACCACTAGTTCCACTTTCCTGTATAAGAAGGACCCATCAGGGCTCCCCTTGATTCCCTCGTAAAATTATCAACTTTTCCCTTGAACCTGCTAAACCCCTAAATGCTAAAGTGTTTGTTGTGTTGTATCTTTTCTCTAATCCACAAGAAAACTGAAGGGAAGCCTTACAGAATCCAAAGGAAAAAACGTTTATTGTGATTAGCACTTTCGGCCAGTCATTATGAACTTCATCAGATAATGAATCAGATTCTTACAGTCATCTTTATACACCAGTTAATTAACCTGATTAAAATCAATTATCATTAATTAACTATAAATACACAGAATGAAATAAACAACCCTTATATGCTCACATCAAACTGACTATGTTTATAAACACAAAATAAAAATAATAATGATTGAAATACTTACTAAAAAATCAATTAAGACCTTCCAAAAAAAATCATAGTTAAAAATTAACGTGTAAATACGCTGTCATAGTTGTATAAAAACTTGCATTAGTTATAATAATGAACTACTTTAGCTAATAATATTTTCACAATAGTTCATCTATCTAATGCTTTAAGTCTAAACATAAATATATTGAAATATACTCATTCAGGCCTGGCCATGTTGATGCATTTAGTTTTAGATGCCATACTAATTCTTTTTTTCTCCAGTTGGAGACCAAAAGGGCCACCTCTTATATTTACCTGAATTTGATCTATTACCATAGATTTAAAATTATGTTCAGGAAATTCCAAAATATGCTTTGCTAAAGCATTTGTTTCTTTTTTATTCCTAATACAGTATTCATGCTCATATATTCTGGCCCTGAATCTATGCTCAGTTTTTCCTATGTAGAAACAGGGACAGGTTTGACATACAGCTATATATACTATGAACTTGGAATCACAATTATACTTTCCCATCAGCTATAATGTTTTACCCTTTACTATAAAGTTATTCCCTGTCAGTATTTTATTACAAAAATGGCATTTCCCACATTTAGACATCATCTTCTTTCAGGATATTCTATGTTCCCTATTTATTCCTTCCAACATATTCTTAAAGTTAAAACCTTTTCTAAAGACTAAATGAGGGTTTTCTCCTACCTTATTTCTTAAACTGTTGTCATTTAAGCGCGAATACCAATTTTTATTGAGAATCCCCCACACCAATTTATGATCACTACTAAAAGTATTGATAAATGCCATGGAGAAAAGTTGTTCATTTTTATTATTATTATCCTGCCTTTCCTCCCTTATATTGCTTTCTAAAAAGGATAATATAGGTGTAAAAATACCCACTTCTCTTTTTCTTTTTACCTCCGCAATGATTTCTTTCAAAATTTCAGATGGATATGCCCTTTTCAAAAACATTTTTTTTTCAGATTGTTACATTCAAGGGAGAAATCTTCCTCCCTTGTTATCATCCTTGCTGCCCTCACCAGTTGACCTTTCACCACCAATCTTTTTTTGGTGGTGGGAGTGAGAGCTAGTATAATACAAGAATGTGGTTGAATATGTTGGTTTTCAATATGTACTCAAAATATACTTCTGTTTAAGGAGTCTTTTTTAAGTAAGACACCAAGGTATGCTATACCATCTTTACTGCAGGTATAAGTAAATTTAAAAAAATGAGTTGTCTCATTAATGTATTTAAAACATGAATTTGGCTCTAATTCAGTTCCTTTTCAGATCACACATATGTCATCTAGGTACCTAGTATATAATCTTATTTTATTACTAAATTCACTTTCCAGAATAATTTGTGCTCCCAATAGGCCATGACGGTATTTGCAAACACAGCCTCATATGGTGATCCCATTGCTACTCCCATCTTTTAGCCATATTACTTGCCTTCAAAAAATATAAAATTATTATTCAATACTAGTTCAAACAATGTCTCATATAAGTTAAGCGTTTGTTGGCCAAGTCTCCTGCCCTGCAAAAATTCAATAACCCACTGTACTCCCACATCCTGTGGTCTAACAGTGTACAGATCTTTGACATCTATTGTTACCAACAAATCACTGTCACTGTATTCCTGGTTCTTAATGTTTGCTAGAAAGTCCCACAAATCCCTACATATTTGTTCTTCTTGTTCTATAAACTTTTTAAATTTGTGGTCTAAAAACTTAGCACATTCTGCAGTTACTAAGTTTCTCCCATCTACAATGGGATGATTGTTTTATCTTTTTATGTAGCTTTGGGACCCCAAAGATTATGGGGGTTCTGGGTGAAGCCATGTTCAAATAATGATACTGTTCCAAAGGAATATTCTTTTCTATAAGTAAGTCCTGTAACTGAATTGAAATTCTCTTCAAGCTTTATTCATCCAATTAATAGAAATTTCTGCATATGCCTTATTATTTAAAATCTCAAACATTTTGTTATTACAGTCCACAATGTCCATTACTACTAATCCTCCCCCTTATCTTGTTTCATAACTGTAATTCTTTATGACCCAAGAAATTCCATTATATCTCTTTCTTCTTTAGACAAATTGTCTACCCTTTTCTTATTTTTAATATTACCTATACCCCTAAAATCTAGTTCACAAAACTTCTCAAAATGCTGCAAGGTAGGATGCAGGGGTGTGTGGGTGTGTAAATACTAGAGACTCTCAAACCTTTTTCTGATTGTTGAATGTTGTCACAATTTCAGGTTCATTTTTCTCAAATACATTTTTAAATCAATTAAAACCTCTGTAATATTTAAGTTCCTAGTGGGCAGAAATGTTAGGCCTTTGGAAAGCATATCTGCTGTTTCCTTATTAAATACATAACTTGAAAAATTGTATATTGTATAGCCCATTTCAGTATTGGTTATCTCCATTAAATGCAAATGTTCAGTTTGAGAAGATTCAAAACCATTTACCTCTATTATGGTGTTTCTATCATTCGGGGGAAGTGCCATTCTCATTGCTTAGAAAAGTATCATCCTTACGGTTTAATTCTATCTCTGGTAATCCTTCTGATACTGCTTCTTTGATGGGGGATTGGGCCATCTCATTGTGTACCCTTGGTTCCCCCCATTGGTTTCATTGAAAATCTGATGGTTGGTTCGTTTCCCTGCTCTGCTGATGTCTCATCCTTTCAGATCTTCTCAAAGTTGGATACACTTCATCCACCTCCAACATTGTTGTTTCCTCTTGTGTTTCAAAATGGATGTCATCATCATTTGCCGTGTAATCATATGAAAGTGTAGTTGCAATTCGGGGTGGATCCTGTGGTTGCTTGTGATGTTGACGCTGGCCTAGGTTCCTCCTATTGCCCCATGTCTGTGAATGGGGTGGCGCTGGACTGCCTCTCGCTGATGAATATTCATTCCTATCCCTGATCTTTTCTGAACACAGAATCCAAGTTAACATGGTTCTGATCTTAATGAACTGCTCCAACTAATATAAGCAAAATCTCCTAATGCTTTAGCAAGGGGCTTGAATTCATGGGGCTCATGAGAAGGCACCGGCATTTCCATGTAAGCTTTTGTACCTACGACCATGAAAGACCATGCCAGACCATCAGCTACCTCTTTAAAGACTGTATTCCTATAAGACAGCCATGTATGCAAAACAAGGCACACAATGACTTGTTGAATTGTTAACCAAGTTATTTGATACAAAGTGTTCAAGGGACTTGGCCACATTTTGTATTCCACTTGAAAACAGTCTTATGTTCTCTGCTCTCTGATTTAACTCAAAATCAGGAATTACCACATGTCCATAGCCATCTGGTAAGACTAATTTATTCCAGGCTGCTCTGGCCCCTCAACCTTTCCATATAAGATTAGCTGATATCCATTTCAACCTACTGAAAGAAAGAGTCACAAAAGGACAATGATAAAACGTAAAGCATGTGTACGTGTGTGTGTGTTTTCTATTTTTATTTAAATTCTTCTAAACCACAATTTTCATTGGTCTGTTACTCCTTGTTTTATGCTGTTTTCTTATTGGTGGGTTCATGATATTTAAACATCTGTTTTTAATGATTTTATTAACTCTGATTAAGTATTGACAAACAGCTAGACGAAAGCGCTCAGCTATTACACATTATGTGTGTATTTTTATTATTTATCGAGCAATTAAAGTGCTTACGTTTTGGTACTTAGTCCATGTTTTTTCTTTTAAAGCTTAAAACATGTTTATAACCTGAAGAAATTTCACAATCTTGCAGAATCCGAGTACTTTAGGCAACATCTTCCTATCTGAAATGTCAGTTCAATAGAAACCGACTTTTAGCCAGGTCTTGGTCACACAATAATGTTAACATTTGCCGAATACTGGAGGCCAACCAAATTCCTAAATTTTTCAGTTGTTGAATATCTCATAAATGTAGGGATACTGAGTAACTATCATCTTTACAGGAATTATATTCAACATTAACAGTCTAGTCCTAGACTTTGTTAGTTTATACCCTGACACTGAACAGATCCCACAAACAAATTAAACAATTCCATGAAATCCTCCTATGGGTTTATCAAATATATGAGCAGATATTCAGCATATAACAAAACCTTTATCTCTACTGCCTCTTTCCAGAATCCCCCTCAACAAGGACATGTGATGATTTTCCACAAAATGATTCCTCGTACGTGAAAGCAGAAGTGGAGACAGCAGGCACCTCTCATTCATTACTTTACTAAGGGTAATCACACCTGATAACTCTGCATTAACCTTTACCTAGCAGCATATCCTTTATAAATCTAGGATAGAATCTGAACAAGCTCTGTTAGGAACCTAATTACAATGTTTTACATGACTAGTATTGTGGTCTCTCAAGCAAATGCCTATTCAGTGTCCATACTTATTACTATTAATGTTGAACTCTGATATTTTACTTCCTGCATTATTAAAATGATTTTTGTGCTATAGCTGAACTTATGCCTACCTGGGATGTTCTCAACCTCTACTTCATATAATTTCCCATAAGAACATTTAAAAACATCACTTATTTCTGATGGGGACTAAACCGGCTCTGCTCGTGGTGTCAGATGTATACCATAAATGTCCCTTCCACTTTTGCCTTAAAGAGTCCAATGCCTTTGTACCTTGGGGAAAATATCTTTAGCTCTTTATTTTATCGACTTTGTCCTAAAATCCAGTTTGGGCATAGTAATGCTATCCAGCTTATAATGTGTTTGCTCTATTTCTTAACGTGGTCTCTATTCACCCTTAGTGTACAACACCTACAGCTCTTTTAACCAATGTCACCATGATAACAGGTCAATAACTTATTATATGTGCTTGACCTTGTATACTGTTGCCTTTCTATCTTCAAAGACTCATTTAATGTCAACCAATCTATTATTCTTCTTTATTATTATCTAACCAACTCTCTACTTGTTCCTCCAGCCTCACAAAAAAATTTTTGTTGCCACAGAAAATTGTTAAAACCCTCAGTACTTACCACAGACCTAGTTTCAGTCTTTATGACCATTATAGCAAAACAGTATGTGTCTCCATATAATTTACCAAGTATAAATGCTGTCTTGAAATAATAGTAATGATGGCACAGTGGTGCAGTGGACAGCATATTTGTCTTACAGCAAGACGTTGCCTGGTTTGATTTTCAGCTGGGGTGCCTTCTGTGCAGAGGCTACATGCCCTGCTGTGTTTGTATGGGTCTCCGGGTGCTTAAGTTTCCTCCCACATTCCAAAGACATGCAGTAGGTGGATTGGACACTCTCAATTGGCTATAGGTGAGTGTTCCTGTGAGTGTGATGTGGAAGAACTAGCAAGGCAGGGCTACCCAGCCAGTGGTGTAAACCTTGGCTCTAGATGATGGTCACTGTTAAAGTGACACCACTGCTCCGTGTATAAAAAATGGGAAAAAGGGGTTGTGGGTGGATGACTCCAGCCTTCAGTATCTGTGATGAGCTTCTCAGTAATAAATACGTTTATTTCTCCTGGTCTTTCCTGCTTGTATTACATATGCCAGTCTCATATGCTCATAATATTGACCTATGCATGAAGCCCTAAACAATCTCAGCCCCACACTGTGGACACCTCCTGTCTCAGTAACTGAATTTCAATCCTTCACTAGGAATATTTTCTCTCTCTTTAAAATATATAATATCTGCCAAAATGATCGTTACTTCTGGAAATAAAGAGCCTGAAGACACATGTACTGAGGCCACTGCAGGTATAATATGTCACCTCTACCTCATACCTCTACAAAATGTCCCTCATTATTCTGTGACCTGGTTATTACTGTAAAAACAAATTCTTTTCAGATCAGCAGTGCCTCTCTTCCTGCTTCCTGCATAATTGCAGCCTTCTGTAATTCATACATGCCCCTTGTCAGTTTCTGTGATTCTCTTCTGGCGGATGTTTTTGCAAATGTACTAACTGAGGAGGATACCTGCCAATATAAGTAAACATTTTTGACTGGGCTGGTTAAACCATTAATATTCCAAGAGGAAAAAAGACAACATATAGCTCACTCTACACTATCAACAGATATTTATCCATTTTCCAAGTTACCTGTCCCAATTTAATGAGCCTCTTTATTGGCCAGTAAGGTCATATTCTGCTCCTTTACTGCTATTTTTCTTTGTGATGAAGCCCCTTTGTGACTAGATATACTGTCTACTTAAGTGCTGAGTACTTGCTAAGAAGCCAAGCTATTACATGACTATGAAACCCTATTCCACCTTCTCTTTAATAAATTCTACCAAAAATAAATTGGGTGCATATGAGTTACTTAAACATGTACCTGCCTTTTTCCTCATAATACAAATTAAAAGTAACATATGTATACTTCAAGAACAGCAACGCCATTCCTCCTTCTCACTCATTTTTTAAACAATAACTTTATAGGAGAATCATTCTGAAAACATTTAAATATTTTCATAGTCATTTATATCCTTCTTTTAAATTTTTTTAATACAGCTTTGATTTATAACATTTCTGCACCACTTCAAGGTTTATCATAAGCTTTAAGATGGAAGAGAGCTTGGTCCCGGTTATCCATGGAAGTGACTGAGTTAATGGTCATTGTGTGAAAACCTACAAAGGCACATTCCCTAAGAAAATTCACTTCTTTGCACAAACCAAGGATAATTTTTTTCCGTTAAGTAGGACTAGGAACCCAGAGAGTAATTCCATCTCACTCTTCCTAACATATTGCCTCTTCTGGAATTCCAGACTGGTGAAACATCTAACAGGTTGTCTCTTTCTTCATCTCAAACTTTGTCTTACACCTTTCACTCTCTGATACCACAAAAACCTCTATTACTTTACTCTTATGCAATTTTCCTTTACATTCTTTAATAAAGAACACTTTACATACTTGTACTACTAGATGTGCTTGAGAATTCAGGCTTTTACTTTCAATTGTCCCAGACCAATTACAATCTATTTATTATGTTTCTACCTCTTCTTCCCACCCCACCACCACTTACCTTTTCTTTATGTGCATCTCACCTCACGATGAATGAATTCTTAATTGGGTTTTATCGTTTGATCCATCCTCTTTTGGCAGAGTGGAAATGGATGTGGTGATTTTCTTATGTCAGTCTGAATCTGTTGCCCATTATGAGATCCATAAGTTCATAGGGTCCTGGGCCTAAGTAAGCCTAGCCAACAAGGTTCCTAAGAAAGTTATTTTCCTGTGCCACTGTCGGGCAGAGACACAGAAGTGATCCCCGGGGTGTATTTCCTATTTCCTATCCACTCATCAAGATTTCTCTTGAAGAGTGCTAATGAAGAACTTTGCTTGACATAGATGGGTAGCCTGTTCCAGAGTATGGGAAGTATCTGGGATAGGAATCTATCCCTCCAGCATGTCCTGTTTATTGTGGTGACAAGGTTTAGGTCCCTGGATTGGGATTTCTTCAGGTGTAGCATGTCCAATAGCTCTGGGTTTGACACAGCTTTATATGTTAGGTAGAGATCACCTCGGAGTAGGCAATATGCTATGGAGTAAAGCTGGAGTTTTTGAGACAGTCAGTGTAGGGCATTTGTTTGAGTCCAGTAATCCTCTTTGTGAGGTACTTCTGTGGCCTTTCCAGCTGCTGCAGATGTCTTGTGAGGTACATTCCAAATATAATGAGTCTAATGAGTGTAGAGAGGAACAATGACCTTTTCCTGGATGAGAACCCTTTATGATGAGGTGTGCGGACTTCCTGACTACTGTGGCGATGTGACTATCAAAGGAGAGACTACTGTCCACCTGGGTCCCAAGGTCTCTTATCATACATTTGGTGTTAAGTACATTGCTGCCTATGTGGTAGTTCATGGGTACAGAGTTTTTACCAAAGGGGATGACACTGCACTTTTTGGCATTGAGCTTGAGGCCATGGCTCTGACACCAGGAATCTGCCTCAGAGAGGCCCTTCTGTAGGATTTTCACATCATTTGGGGACTTGACTATGGCTCCTAGTTTGCAGTCATCTCTGAACAGGCCTTCTGTGTTAGCCTGTACTTCAGAGAAGTAGATACCAAACAGGAGCGGTCCCAGGACAAAATCTTGTGGTACTCCACTTGTCACTGGTTTGAGGTCAGATTTGGAGTCTGCAACTTTTACAGTGTGGGTTCTGTCAGTGAGCCAGTTGGCAACCCATCTTGTGACATAGGGATTTATGCCTAGTTTATTGAGTTTAGCTATAATTCCAGAATGGTCAAGATAGGCTGTGTGAACCACCTTACCCTCATCAGGCTAATAGGTCTATAGTTACAGTTTCTTCCTTCTGTTGTACAGTTTGTTTATGGCAGGGGACCACCAGATTGGCTTTCTTTTTTGGAGGATATGTCTTAAGAAGCATGAAGTTGGCTTTCTTTTTTTGCGATGACTATTGACAATCTGGACCTAGGTTTATATTTATTTTTTTTTTCTTTTTCTTTTTTTTATTCATTCTTTGGTGACTGTGTTAATCCCACCTGGCTAGTAGTTAGGAGAGAGTTGTAGCTCTTTCTCCCTCTACCTTCACTGCCCTCTCTGTTCTCTATTCGTCTCCATCTCATGACCGACAATCTCACCACTGACATGGCTTCCCTATCTCCTTTGTCACTTTGTCTTCTATCCACCAAGTCTCACCCCATAAAGCTGCACAAAGAAGCAGTGAACAGCATCATTTGATTTTATTTTCCTGTGCAGAACTTAAATATCTTTTTTTTGCTAACCTGCACTGGGTTATGTGTCCTACTCTGTCTGTGCCAATGTTTTTTCTATTAACTTTTTAAAGCATGGTATATCCACCTTCAATTGTGTGTCTTAGCTATGTCCTTCCCTTCACTGCACCATGCTAATCCTGTTATGGTGTCTACAGTGTAGCTTATCTAACGTTATATCATGTGATAGTCATTGTGGTATTTTATAATTGTTGTTAAATATACAACTATATAAATGTTTATTTATATCACATAGTAGGTTATGGAATATTTTATACTTGTTAAATATATGATAAATGAATGACTGAACAAGTCATGAGTTGGGATCTCAGGCTGTACTAGATTACCTTGCCTTGATAGTGAAGCTACAGACATTTTTGTAGAACTGCAGTTTAGGAAAATTTTATCTTAGTGAGTAGATTCCCATTTGATTACTTGAGATGCATTGATATATGGCTAAAATCGCAAGTCTGCTGCAAAGAATAATGAAGCAGAGCTTTCATTTGGTAGACATTTCTTTTTTTTTTTTTTTACCTGTTAAACATGATATAATGACTCATTCATAGGTGATTTTTTTCTGCAGCACATCCACTTGAACTATAGTGCTCCAAAATCTACCTACTTTAGTAGAGTATGTCCGTACAGCACTGCATTACATTACAGTGGGGATATGTGGTGTTCACCTTTTCAATCAAGATGAAATAAAAGGAAAGCATACAAGCCTCTCAATAATTTGTTTGCAGGATTGTAGTGATTATACTGTTTTTTAAATTATAAATCATGTTGTTAAACCACTGTATGCTTCACACATGGAATATTTTTTTTGTGTGCCTCAGTGTGCACTATTATCGGATCTTACTCCCCCTTATTTGGACACAAATCAAACATCAGCATTCCACTTATCTTGCATGAACATAATTAACTGAACTGTCGGAGTGTTTTTTTTTTGGCAGTCTTGAGAGTTGTTATGTAGACTATTATTTAAAACAGAAAAGGAACTATAAAGCACATTTGTGTGACAGATGCATATTTATTTTTATTTATTTATTTTATTTTACATTTGTTAACTGAGAAAATCCGCCTAGTTACAGGTCCATTTTCAGCGGAGGCCCGGGGAGAAAAGCTCCAGACATACTTACATAGATACATACAGTGAAACATTACAAAATGGACATTTGTATAAGAATAGATACATGCATATTCAAAATTTTCTGGAATACATGCAGGAAAGATTTAGAAATTATCAACTTTTAAGGGAAAGCGCATACATTTTTAGTAGTACATGGTTGTGCCAAGTTATCATCCTTTCCGTAATACATTCCAGTAGGTATGAGACATGTAATCAGTCTTCTAAATCAGTTAATGTATCAGAGTAATAACAATGAAAGGTTCTACATGTAGCAAGGTTTTCATTTATAGATAGTATTTGAGGAGGGATTAGTCAGGGTTTGTAATATGGCAGAGAAATTGATACACATAATGCAGAAACTTTTCTGTTTAACCCCAGACTGTGGTATAAAAACTTCTGTGTAGCTGTTTAAATACTGTGCTTCCTACTTACATTTTCCTTGATAATGTTTAAGCTTTTAGGCAGTAGAGCTGTGTAGTTGCCTACAGCCAGGCCCCTACACTAAGAAAAAAAATACTGCAAGTTTTGCACTACACATTTTTGAATGTCAGACTTAAGACAATAGGAATCATTAGTTACTGTGTGCATAAGTCAAGTAACCAAGCTGGAGTTTCTCCTCAGATGTTCACATTTGTATTACAGCAGTATTATTTCCGCTTATCAGGCAGGCATAGTATAGTTAAAGATGGCATTTCTTTTCCTTTACAATCCTTTTTTGCTTACTAATGACCTAGAATTTCATACAGATGTCTAACAATGTAATTAATTCTGTAACATCTCAGAGCAGACTTTTTAGATTCCTTCTTGGTTTTAGCATTATAGCCTACGGGTCCTGTCAAAGGAATGTGGCACTGTGCACATCTGATAGAAAGCTAACATGTCTGAAAATGCATTTGGTTCACTGGAAGTAAAATGTGTAATTTAAATGAACAGCCGGCCTTGGTATATTTCATTGGAAATAGATGCACACCAGTGTAGAATTAATCTGCCTTTCCTGTATTATTTCTCTGCACCACAAAGGAAAATCTGCAACAGGAAAAAAATGTACATTGTGGTAGCTACCACAGGTATATTCAAAAAATTCAGATTTGTACATCAAATCCTCCTGCTGTTTTAATGTTGTAACTATTCTTTGTCTACATAGTACATATTCTAAATATGTAATTATAGCTACAGCACATATAGTAATATTCTCAGAATAGAACCATGTCATTGGACAGCTGATAATACAGTATGGGGTTACATCACAGCATTGATTAGGTAATTCATGTTCTACCTATGGTGGAAGATATTGTTTTGGTCGTGACATCTAAGATGGGCTGTTATAATATAATACAAGTATTACAAAAATATTGCTGCTGCTGATCATTGGGAATACTGTTACCTTTTGTCTTTTTAACTATTAGTTTGAGGTAGAGATGGGAGTTTCCTTGTACCAGAAAAAAGCATGACATTAAAATAAAATAGGAAACCAGTGTCAAGAGCGCTAAATACGCCTACTCAAAATAAACGTATTAGACACTTTAGAGGTACAGGATAGAAGAATCACGAACTAACAGGACCAGCTTAAACTTTTAATTGAAGAAATAAAATTAAGCTTAATTTAATTTCTTTAAAAAAAATGTTTAAGCTGGTCATGTTGGTTTGTGGTTCTTCTATCCTGCATCTCTACAGTCTCTTACACTTTTAAAAAAATAATGACATTACTTTTCAATATAATCAATAGTAGTTTGTTTTGTTGTAGCCATATACAGAGTTCAAAGAATTTGGATTGCATCTGGAGTGACTGATGTGTTTTGTGTGTCCTGGGGAAGTATTTCATCTGTGTAGATAGTAATATTAAGGTGTGGAAGGAGCATTGTTATGTCATTGATAAACAGCGAGAAAAAGAATACTCCAAGGATGGAGTCTTGGGTAACCCCCATATTAATAGTGAAAATATCTCACAAGTTATTGTCAGTCTCTAATTAGACCAATTTACTAGCTCTCAGGGCTATAGCTAGGTCAAGTGGCACTCCGAGAGATGTCCCAATTGACACCCCTCACCCCTTCACTGAAAAAGTCCTCAAAAGTTGAAGGCCAAAAGAAAAAAGACAAGACAATGCCTTGCTGCAAATACATACATTTGTGTGCGTACACATACACGCACACATACACACACACACACACACTGGAATCAGTGTTTGAAATCATTTAAGCAGCTATGATCTCAACTGCAGCTGTTTAAATGTTTGCAATATTGCTTGCTGCCTTGCACAGACTGGAACACATACCACAAACCGCCCCACTGACTGAGGGAAATGCATGAAGGAATGACATTTAAACAGACACTACTGTAATTTTAGCTGCTTAAATAATCAAAATGGGCTATGTGTAGGGACTGAATGGCACCACTTCTGCTGTGTTGATCACACCCTCTAAAACTTTTTGCCCAGGGTAGGCACCCCCATCACTCCATCCCAACTATGCTTTTGCTTCCTCCTACATTCAATATCCACATATATTTACACTAAGGTAAAGCAAGAACATTCTTCCCCATACATAGCATTTTCTTCTCAACGCTGTGCTCCATCTTGAGTGGGCTGTCAGAAGCCCTGTACTGAATGTGAACTACAGGTTCAGACTGGAGCACAGCTGTAGTGAAGAATATTGATAAAGTTCATTCTTAGTCATTCACCAATTAGTCAGTGATGAAATTGGTAGCCTGTTAAAGTTCAAAGAAATTTTGTAGCTTCACTGGTGATTTTGCAAAACTGAATTAATGACTTGCACTCCTATCATTCTTCTGCCCTCAAAACCCTCTGCCACAAAATTATTTTACTCCTTTGTGTTCAAGAGCAGAGTACATATAAAACAGCAGGGGAAAGCTTAAAGGATACTGAAAAAAATGAAAAAATATTCATTTTTGGACAGAGCATCAGATTGCAGGTATCACTACCTGGCCTATGTTTTATAGAAACAAAATGGCTACAATATTACTGGGGGAAAAATAACAATGAGCATCACACCTGAAGAAAGGATTCCTGCAAAAAGTTTGAGGATGGTAATTATGAGCCTTGAAAGGTAGAACCGAAAGTGTGAATGGATGAGCACACAATAAACCTGAAGTTGTGACAACAAACAATATTTTTTGTACTCCAAGGAACAGTGGTGTAGTATTTAGTATTTGCAAGCATCAGGGATATGGTTGGTATGTGATCACCTTTATGAAGGTGATGAAGGGGAAGAATTCCTCTGCAAAGGAATGCTTTAAAGGTGCAATAGAAAGTTCCAGAATGTTCTGTTTGTATATGGGTCTTAGTTTATATTATGAATGTCAGGACTTAATAGACTGGGTCTTGAACTTCTGTCAGGGGAACCCTCTGCCTATCTGAATGCTATATGCAGTTGTCATCCACCCATTTTAATGCCTGACTTCTGATATTAGTTAGGGAATTAAAAGCACACCCCAAACAAAGCCAAGCATATTCCTTGTTGGGTTTACTGGGTTTAAAAAATATATCACGTGTTGTCTCCCAGATTATCATAGGAAGTTACTAGGCTACTGGCCTTGAGACCCTTATAAGCCTAGCCAAGAGTTTAGCCCATGTTTGGACAAGTCAGCACCAAAAGCACCTGTCCAGCAAGGACACAGGTGGAATCCTAGTGGTGTATTTTCTGTTTCCCATCCAGTTATCCAGGTTATGTTTGAAAAGGGATAATGAGGTTATCTGCTTGACATGGAGAGGTAGTCTTTTCCACAGATGGGGGAGGCTCTGGGACACAAATCTGTCCTGCCAACAAGTCCTATTGATGTTACAGACCAGTTTGAGCTTGCGCATGTGGGTCACTCGTGTGGAGCTTGACTTGTGGATATGCAGCAGTCCCATCAAGGTGGGGTCTGAGATTGCTTTCTATGCCACACAGAGGTCTCCTCTGAGGTGTCTGTATGAAACTGAGTAGAGGGACAGGGCTTTGAGCCTAGCTGTGTAGGGCAGATGTTTGAGGCCTTAGATTCTTCTGGTGATGAACCTCTGTGGTCTCGCTAACTGCTGCATGTGCTTTGTAAGGTACATGCTGACGGGGGTGTTGTACTCAATAACTGGCCTTATAAGGGAAGAATACAGGGATGTTATGACCTCTTGCCCCTGGATGAGATACCCTTACTTATGAGGTGGGCCATGTAGAAAGCTTCCCGTACAACAGAAGTAACATGGTGGTCAAAAGTCAAGTTGCTATCAATCTGGGTGCCCAAATCCTTCATGACTTATTGCCTGCTTAGGACATTGTTATTAATGTGATAATATGTGGAGACATCACTCTCCCCAAAGGGAATGCATTTTTTGGCATTTAGCCTGAGGCCATGTTTCTGGTACCAGTCATTTGTTTGGGTGAGACCCTACTGGAGGATGTCCACATCACTTGGGGAATTGATGACAGCACTCATCTTACAGCCATCTGCAAACTTGGTCAGCCATAGCCTACTGGTTTTGGCCTGTACCTCAGACAAGTATATCCCAAATAACAGAGGCCCCAAGACCAATCCCTGGGGTACACCTCTCATTGCGGGTCAACTGCTTGAGGTGGCTTTCCCTATTTTGATTAGGTGGGTTCTATCAGTGAGCCAGTTTTCTACTCATCTGGTACATATTGATTGATGCCTAGCTGAGGGAGTTTATCTATTATGCCTGAGTGGGGAATAGTGTCGAAGGCTTTGGCCAGGTCAAAGTAGGCGGTGTGCACTGTCTTCCCCTTGTCCATGGTTTTAGTGACCGTCTCAAAGAAGTCAACCAGATTTAACAGACATGACCTCCTCTTGACAAAGCCAAACTGTGTGGGGTCGAGTGTTTGGTGGTTGCCAGTGCCCCTGTTAATGAAGTCCACGATAATCTCTTCCATGACCTTGCAGATCAGGCTAGTTAGGCTGATGGGTCTATAATTTCCCAGATCGGTGGATGCTCCACCCTTGTGTAAAGGGATGACAGTGGCTGTCCTCCACTTGGCTGGGACAAGCCTGGTACTCAGGCTTTGGTTGAATAGGGTGCCTAATGGTGCCTCATGTTCATGCCTGAGTTCATGTAGGATGCAGCCTGGGATGTTATCGGGTCCCATGGAGGCTGTATTTTTTGCCTTTGAGAGGGCAGTGATGACCTATTCCCTAGAGATAAGGGGAGGGGGGCAGGTACTGCGGATGTCCTGATTTTCTGATTGGGGGGTGGACAGAGGGGTGAAGTTTTTGCTGAATCTGTCAGCCAGTAGGTTGGCTATATCTACAGCATTTGTGTATGTGGTGTCCTTGACCACCGGTTTTGAAAAGATCTAGGTGATTCCTTTGAGGTTGTGGACATATGTGAAGAAGGCCTTATGACTGCTCTAGTAGAGGTGGCCAATTTGGACTCGAAGTTGGCTTTAGAGGGTTTTACTAGTCCTCTTATTTATTTGTTCAGGCCAAGGAAAGATTACTTCCAGTTGGACACCTGCTCCTTCTTGGTCTTGGACAGCAATATTTTCCTTTTGTTATATAGTTTATTTATTGCAGGTGTCAACCAGACAGGTTTACTCTTCCTTGAGGAGGATGATTTTGTCCTGTCAGGTATTCCTGATTACATGCATCTATATAACAGCTTGTATAGTACTTTGGTGTAGATTTGGACATTGGTACCAGTTCCTACAGAGAGGGAGGGGGGCTGTGAAGCTGTTTATACCATCCCTCAGGAAGTTGTAATCAGCTTTGGAGAAGTTTTTTTTTGTTTGACCCTAGCTAGAGGGGGGTCAGGGGAGATGCTGAGTTCAAAAGTGACCGCTTTATGGTCCGATCTTACCAGGGAGGATGATACTGTAGGGGTGCTGCAGTGGTTACTCATGTTGGTTAATACCAAGTCCAAGATATTAGCACCTCTTGTGGGGGTATCGAATAGCTGTTCCAAGGCATTTGCATTGACAAAATCAAGGAATATCTGGGCATTTGCGTTCTGGCATGAGTAGTTCTTCCAGTCTATGTTTGGGAAGTTAAAGTCATCCAGGATCAGGGTAAAGGGTTGAATCTTGATAGATTCAAAGAGGTCCATATAGGTGGAGTGGGCATCTTGAGTCAAATTTGGGGGCCTGTTGCTAGCTATGACTTGAATAGGGGTCTTGTCAAGGGTTAACTGTACTTAGAGTGTCTCCTGTGCATCATACAGTTTGACCAGCCAGGAGGTATGCGTGTCTTTAATATATATTGAAACTCCACCTCCTTTGGCTTTGCTGCTCACAGTTTGGGGTCTGAATGTATAACAGGCTGAGTAACCTGGTATGGCTGGTGTGCTCTCCGCAGCTGTGAACCAGGTTTCTGTGACTGCACAAATGTCAGCATCCTCCAGGGGTTAAGAATGCTTGCAATGAGTGCAGTATCATGTTTAGAATCCTAGCATTTAGCAGCATGACCTTAATTTCTGTTTTTGTTGAAATTTTATGTTGGTTTTATCAGTTTTACAATGTTAAAGCTGCCCTGATTTCCTGTGGAAATTTTGTGTGCGTTATTATTTTGATTAGCTACACCTAGAACAAATGCCTAACATGACTACTTACTATGCTAAGGTCTGCTGTGTACTGACAGTGAGGGTAGCACTTCACATTGCTTAAAACATACTTAGTTACGACATAGTAGGTCTGTACATGATCACTTACTGTGCTAAGGTCTGCTGTGTAATGACTGTGAGGGTAGCACTTCACATTGCTTAAAACATACTTAGTTACGACATAGTAGGTCTGTACATGATCACTTACTGTGCTAAGGTCTGCTGTGTAATGACTGTGAGGGTAGCACTTCACATTGCTTAAAACATACTTAGTTACGACATAGTAGGTCTGTACATGACTACTTACTGTGCTAAGGTCTGCTGTGTACTGACTGTGAGGGTAGCACTTCACATTGCTTAAAACATACTTAGTTACGACATAGTAGGTCTGTACATGATCACTTACTGTGCTAAGGTCTGTTGTGTAATGACTGTGAGGGTAGCACTTCACATTGCTTAAAACATGCTTAGTTAAGACATAGTAGGTCTGTATGAAGTTCTCAGCTGCAAACAATCTCACAAAAAAATAAATAAAACTACAAAAATGTTGATCCGCACCTCTCTAAATTTTACACTTAAAGGACCACTGTTGACTAATGGTGCTTTCACTTAGACAGCCACTATATCCCCAGTTTTTGGTTAGGAGTACACCAAAAAATTGTCCTTTCTGGTGCATTCCTCTACCAGCACAATGAAGAACTAATATAAGTGGCAATTTTCCAGTTAATACACAATCTACTTATCAACTATAGTGAATAAAACAGTCAAGACAGCTCCCTGAAAGACTACAGTTTATGTGATGGGGAGATAGTGGGAATTTGTAAAACAAACATTCTGCCACTGTGCATTGCCTACTATGGGTGTCCCCACATATCCCAGCTACTCATACATACCATGTGTTCTACTGCATTTTGAACAAACAACAAATAGCCTTACTCTTTTAATATCCTTATTTTGACAACTGATCAAGTCAAGGATTTGGGTGTTAGTGGCTTGAAGTTTGAGATTAACTTCAGTATTATAATTATGAGATGCTCTGATTTAATCAGAATTGTAGTTTGAAACAGAAACTTCTAGAAAGGCTGATGCATTATTGATGCAACACAAGTCACATCTTACACCACATACCAAATACTGCAGATATTTGTGCATCTACAGTATAAACTCTAAAAGAAAAGAAGTCTGAACCATGTACTTGGTTAGGGTGCCTTTCAATTATTCTCAGTTATATCCAAACTGCTGATTATATAAATGATTTTAGGGTAGGTCACAACATACTGAGATAATTATATACAGTTACCTATTATAAGTATGCTGATATGGAGAAAGGGCACTTAACAGGTGGTGATTTTACTGAGCTAGGTTTTCTCTCCCAAACCCCCTTGCTTAAGCTCAAGTATATTCTTTAGCACTGAGGTACTGAACTACCTAATTAGCTACCTTAGAGACAGGGCTCAAACTTCTCCATAGAAGCACATTGTCTCAAATTGGCAGTTTCACATTTGGCATCCCGTATATCTCTATTTTGGGATCCCTGCTGTTTTTTCTCTCTGTTTGAATTAATAATAGTACATCAAATATCCCTATGAATCAATGCCTCTTCATGTTAATAATAACCTTGTTTACTGGGCAAGCTCCTCTGCTAAGCAAGTAGAAAACCTACTACAAGCTGACTTTTACACCATCTGTTAGTGGTTCATCCTTAGCACATGCACAATGAATATGGTAGAAAACAGCTACAGTGTTGTTTGGGTCACACAAGCTTAATACAAAACAGTCCACTGAAATTTATACCTAAAGGAATCAAACAACTGCTTAAGTTTAAATCTATAAATACCTGGTCATTTTACTGGATCACAATCTTTCATTTATCCCTCATAGCAAACTCATAACAGGGATGGTTTTCATTTAGCTTAAAGCTACTACAACATATGAAACTATTTAACTCCAAAATCTGGGCTATAGGCATAAATGGGCTTGTTTTGCATAATGAGTATACATTCCCCTTAACTGCCTTATACTTGTCTCTCAATACTTCATTTATTCAGATCACAGCAACAAAACTTGGAGGGCTTATTAACCTTTCTGTCTGGTTTGTACATCACTGTGCTACCTTTGATAGGGTCAAATGTTACCACCTGATGCTAAAAATCACACTGTTACTACCAACATTTCCATTCAAGCTTCAATAAATACTGCTATAGTTCATTACTGTATTTCATCAGCAATCAAGCCATATTTCAAAACTTCTGCTTATGATTGTAGGGACAACAATAAATCATTCGGTTTTGATGATCTCTTTGGGCAGAGCATAATGGGAAAAATGTTTTACTAAAATAGTACCTGCCAAGTGGAATTAGGTAAACCACAGAGTAATAGCACAGGTGAATTACTCTTTGTGCTGTAAAAGGTTAATTAACCATTTTAAAGATTAACATAAACATATCTGCTTTCTTTATAATGGCCATCTGTACTGTTACCTGTGTAATTTCTACTCTTATTCATTATTCTAATTCTGTTCCACTATTCAGTACTGCATTTGACTGCACATATGTAAATATGTTATTAACGTGAATAAGGCAAACTGTTGTGGCAAAATCATGTGAATTTTTATATATGATTTACAAAATACTTTTCTACTTCACCTAATTTCCGACTGTAGTTTTACATTTTTTTCATATAAGTGATCACATTTTATAACTTTGTTGATAAACACTTTGTCTGTATTGTATAACTTTAGTGTATTACTGTTTTGTGTCCATTTTTTTTCTGCTGTGTTTTAGGACTAGTTCACTTACCTAGTTAACAACCTGAATAAACAAAGACAAATACATAAATGAGTCAACAGAAGATTAAAATGGATTTAATTTGAACTGAATGGTTAGCCTGTGTAAAAGAGGATGTTGCATCAATTAACGTATCACAGTAGAAATAAGTAAATTTATCTATGCTGGGGAGTGAGTATATACCTACATCTGCATGTGTGTGTGTGTGTGTGTGTGCGTGTGTGTGTATAAATGTGGACATGTGTATCTGCATCTCTACAACTCAAATAGTCAAAAAAATTTAACTTTTTGCAGGTGGACAAGTACCACCTGCACCCCACAAACCCCGTGCTAATTCCAACTCTAAGATCTCAATACTGGTGAAAGGGTTAATGCCCTAATCCCCACTGTACAGTGACCTTGCACTGAAAAAAAGCTGGTATTTGTGATCAGCTGATTTTCAATCAGCTGTACTGGCTTTTTTTTTTTTTTTATACTTTTAGAAGTTGACTTCTCTATGAATTGTAGGGAGGCCATACATACATACATATATACATATATATATATATATATATATATGTATATATATATATATAAAATATATATATATATATATATATATATATATATATATATATATATATATATATATATATATAAAATATATATATATATATGTGTGTGTGTGTGTGTGTGTCTCTCTCTCTCTCTCTCTCTCTATATATATATATATAAACACACACACACATATAACAACACACACATATTTATAAATAGTACACCTTGATTTCTCTGAATTATATTTTTCTCAAGACATTTTCATCAATCGCAAACATTCAAATAATAGTCTGTATTTTAAATTTCAAGGCTGCAGGTGTCAACCATAACTTAATTCCAACAAAGTTACAACACTAGATACATTGCTATATCTTGCCCTGTTTCTCTTTATTGCACCTCATGTGAGTAAGATTAAACATCCTGATTGCAACCCTCAAGGCTGATCAACAGAATTAAAGTTTCTAACTTCGGTAATGGTATTATGAACTTGCTGTTGAATTTCCTGGGCTGTGTGCATATATTCTCTTAGCATAGACATATTAGGTTTTAATTTATCTTGGAAACTGGCACAGT
The DNA here is from genome assembly GCF_019279795.1 of Protopterus annectens. Lineage (NCBI taxonomy): Eukaryota > Metazoa > Chordata > Ceratodontiformes > Protopteridae > Protopterus > Protopterus annectens. The sequence goes on along the minus strand of NC_056743.1, from coordinate 518,185,486 downwards.
AATGCAAAACACTTTTAAATGGTGCCTTCTCTTCTTCCAAAGTTTTCTTAGCAATGTCATGCAACTGTTCTCTGTTTTTATCATTTGCATAAATAACTATCCTTAACATGGATTTCATTGTTTTATTAAACCTCTCAAGTAAGCTGTCTGTAGATGGCAGACTGATGTCCTTGCATTAACCATGACATAAAGGGATAGTATTGGTCAGTAAGCATATCTTTATGATACTGTTGTGGAGGACAGTACCAGTAATTTGACAATACTCTTAGCATTATCATTGCCAAAAATACTGCTTCTAGAAATTTGGTAGCATAGACCATTATTAATGGTATGTGTTGATACCAATTGCTAGATTTTTGAAGGAACCCTCAAAATGTCCATGGCAATACATTCAAATGGCAATTCTATTATGGACATTGAAATCAGGGGACTTTTATACCTAGGATGAGTTAATATTTTATGGCAATCCAGGTAAGAAGCACAGAAACTGATTTTATTTATTTGCTCTACATATTGTTTTTTAATCTTTTAGTTCAATACATGGGTAAGAAGTAATGGAGACATTTTATTCACTAGCTTCTCCTACAGCCTTTGGTATAGCCTCTCTTGTCCTTTTTCAAGTGTGATTTTCCCATGGTGCCTTTTTAAAGTTTATGTGGTTTAAGGAAGTAGGGAATAAATTCAGTGTTACTCTCATCAGTATCTAACAACAAGGTGGTTCGGCTCCTTCTATCCAAAAGACAGTCATTGCAGTATCATCTAAGTCTTTCCCTACAAATAGGTAATACTACAAAATAAAATCAGAATCTTGTTCACTGTCATAGCCATCAGGATAGTCTTTTTGAATACTTTATTTTCTCTCTCTTTTAGGCTACTCTACTTTTGCCTTAGTATGGGTGGATACCACCTTTTTTCTCCTTCCCTTCTCTATTCAGCCCATCTTCTGCAACCTATATCTCAGAGTAAAACTTAATGTGGTGATACTTCCCTCTTGGCTTGCAAATACCTGTTGCTGAGACTCTGCCTTTACTTGAATGATCTGGTTTGCTTTAACAGAACTGGTTTGAGAACAATGCCTTTTGTTACCAAAGATATATTTAGTATTTACTCCTATCGGTTGGCTCTTAGTGTCATTTTTTCTCTCTCATCTGGTATTAGTATATACACATACTAACTCAAAGGTCACAAAGCCACAAGGTAAGGACACATCCCAGGTACCTGTGGCACTGCAATGTCATGCATGAAGTTGCCAGTACTTGGCTGCACTAATTAATAATTGCAGAAACCATGTTGACTGAATGCAGTTTCTAGTTGAAAGTACAGATAAAAAATATTCATTCAGAAACAAACACCCCAAAATTTCTATTTGCACCCGAGAAACTGTCCCTCAACTTCAAGGTCACAAGTTGGAAAAAAATTCACCCTTCTCCCAGCAGTTAGGTGTTCCATCATATCTTTAACTGAAGTAATGGAGTGCCACTGTCAACTGTATGTGTGACTCCTACTGTAGCTGACACCAATGACCTATATCTTTCATAAGTAAGAATATTATGGAGATGTGGAATAGCCATAAATTTTTGCTGTTCCTTCAAAGATTTTTTTGTCAGAATTTTGTAGCGAAATGTTTTGAAAATGGTATATGACAGAGAAACTTTTTTTTACCTGGCATACAATACACATGGCGCAGCTCAAGATCTTCAAACTGCAAACACTGAGATAGATCTACAGGACATATTTTTGTTACATGATTTGTAAATTCCTTGTGTGTTTAGCCTAGAAGTACATAGCATAGTATGTAGCATTGCCATAGAAGAGTTCCTCTATTAAACTTGAAACAGGAGGGGACAACACAAAATATATGAGATTACAATGCATGTACATACAGTTAGGGAGAAAATATTAATGCAGATTTGTTTTATGCATCGGGTTCTCTAAAACCCTCTAAGTAAACTCTAGATGAGGAACCAGCATTTCTGAAAACAGGCACAGTCAACTAGTTCATATAGTCATCCCTGCAAAAACATCACTGTAATATTACCATGTTTTAAAATTTGAATAAAACAGAAAACTTTTTCATCCATAACTTAAACATGGTGAAGCTCACTGCTCTGTAATTTTGTCTGCATGAATTACAAGAAGCTATAATAATTTATTCCACTGGATTTCTTAGGTATTTTTCTCCATAGTCACTTTGTTTAATAATAAATGTCTTCAGTGGTCACATTTAACCATCTGGTAACAATGCAATGCTAAGCATATGCTACTGATAATACACCTCTAACTCCAAACGGAAATTGATTTTTGAAGAGCCCTGAGTGATTTGTATAAGTCTTTTAAACACACTTCTACAGCATCTGTCTGCTAATTACATACAAGTATGTAGGGAATAAATGTTGACTGATCAGCCTGTCAAAGAATGACGATCATATCTGTTGGCACAAGCATATAAACATATTATGTCCCTATATAACCTGCCACTCTACATCTATGTTCTTTTCATTTCTATTGTTTGTGAGTAGTAAATCCTGAATAATACAATGCTTGACTCTGGGAATACTTATTCTTTTAATATAATTTGGCAGTCTATAAGCTTTCTTTTGGTGAAAACAATTTTTTTAAGCTTATTCTCACTGCATATTTGTAATTTGTATTGCTAGCTCACAGAAAGAGCTACCCGGTTTGATTCACAGCTGGGGTGCCTTCTGTGTAGAGTTTGCTTGTCCTCCCTGTGTTCTCGTGGGTTTCCTCCCACATTCCAAAGACATGCAGTAGGTGAATTGGACACTCTAAAGCGGCCATAGGTGTGTGTGTGCGTGAGTGTGCAGTGTGGAGGTACTGCAACATGGCTAGCCACACGGTAGTGTAAACCTTACCTCTAGATGATTGTCACTGGTAAAATAACACCCCGATCCCCTCTGCAAAATAGAAAGAAGGGGCTGTGGATGGATGGATTAATTTTGTGCAATTCTCCTTTGAGTTAGCAAATACAGGATAAAAGCAAAGGATCAAAAATCTGAAAATTATACATGAAGTAATAGTCTGTTTTGCCTGCCACGTTTATTGTGTTTAACCTTTTTTCCTACATTTTTTGTTTGTTTTTATTCATATTCAGATTTGATGGTACAGTAACCCAATAAAATGTATTATATCTTTATACCTATTGATAATATTCCTTGTTGTCCTCCTGTCTACATTGTCAAAAGATGAGATGATGTTGACAAAAACAATAAATATTTATCTAAATCTTATTTATATAATTTTCCAAACATTGTTCTTATACCATTATAGGCCCATGGGTTGAACATCATTCTGAAAGTTGAACTGTAAAACAATTCCTCATAATTAACTATACACTCTCTTATTACATCTATCTATCTATCTATCTATCTATCTATCTATCTATCTATCTATCTATCTATATGTGTATGTATATGTGTGTGTGTGTGTGTGTTATACAATTATCCAGAAGTATTGAGGGATGATTATTTATAGTCCATTCTCATTTTTATATAGGGATTTAATAATGTTCCATCCCATGAGTCATAGAAGCATAAATGCTACACCATCTATTGCAATATTACAATTTCAAAAAATATTTCTAGCAAAAGATTTGTTTTAGATTTGCAAAGTTCTGCAGCTATTCCTTTAGGACATGGCAGTATACAGAGAAAGAGGTTGGCGAAGAAAAAGTGGGATTGTCAGAGAGATGAAGAAAGTAGACGAGTATAAGGAGATGAGGTGCATGGCAAAGAGAGAGGTGGCGAAGGCTAAAGATAAGGCGTATGAAGAGTTGTATGAAACGTTGGATACTAAGGAGGGAGAAAAGGACCTTACCGATTGGCTAGACAGAGGGACCGAGCTAGGAAAGATGTGCAGCAGGTAAGTGTGATAAAGGATAATGAGGGAAACATACTCACAAGCGAGGAGAGTGCGTTGAGCAGATGGAAAGAGTACTTTGAGGGGTTGATGAATGAAGAGAATGAGAGGGAGAGAAGGTTGGATGATGTGCGGATAGTGAATCATTAAGTGCAGTGGATTAGCAAGGAGGAAGTTAGGATAGCTATGAAGAGGATGAAGAATGGAAAGGCTGTTGGCCCAGATGACATACCTGTGGAAGCATGGAGGTGTTTAGGTGAAATGGTGGTGGAGTTTTTAACCAGATTGTTTAATGAAATCTTGGAAAGTGAGAGGACGCCTGAAGAATGGAGAAAACGTGTTTTGGTACCGATTTTTAAGAATAAGGGTGATGTGCAGAGCTGTAGTAACTACAGAGGGATTAAATTGATCAGTCACAGAATGAAGTTATGGGAAAGAGTAGTGGAAGCTAGGTTAAGAAGGGAGGTGATGATTAGTGATCAGCAGTATGGTTTCATGCCAGGAAAGAGCACTACAGATGTGATGTTTGCTCTGAGAGTGTTGATGGAGAAGTGCAGAGAAGGTCAGAAGGAGCTGCATTGTGTCTTTGTGGACTTATATAGAAAACATATGACAGGGTACCTACCTAAAGAGTTGTGGTGTTGGGGAAGTAGGGAAGTAGGAGAGAGAGAGAGTGTAGAGCGGTGGTGATACAGTGAGGGGTATGTGTGACAGCAGTGGGGTCTATAAGGTGGAGGTGGGATTACATCAAGGATCAGCTTTGAGCCCTTTTTTATTTGCAATGGTGATGGACAGGTTGACAGACGAGATCAGACAGGAGTCCCCGTGGACTATGATGTTTGCAGATGACATTGTGATCTGTAGTGAGAGTAGGGAACAGGTGGAGGAGACCCTGGAGAGGTGGAGATATGCTCTAGAGAGAAGAGGAATGAAGGTCAGCAGGACTAAGACAGAATATATGTGTGTGAATGAGAGGGAGGATAGAGGAATGGTGAGGATGCAAGGAGTAGAGGTGGCGAAGGTGGATGAATTTAAATACTTGGGATCAACAGTTCAGAGTAATGGCGAGTGTGGAAGAGAGGTGAAGAAGAGAGTACAGGCAGGATGGAGTGGGTGGAGAAGAGTGTCAGGAGTGATTTGTGACATGAGTACCAGTAAGAGTGAAAGGGAAGGTCTACAAGAGGGTAGTGAGACCAGCTATGTTATATGGGTTGGAGACAGTGGCACTGACAAAAAGGCAGGAGTCAGAGCTTGACATGGCAGAGCTGAAGATGTTAATATTTGCACTGGGTGTGACGAGGGTGGACAAGATTAGGAATAAGTATATTAGAGGGTTAGCCCAGGTTGGAAGGTTTGTAGACAAAACCAGAGAGGCAAGATTACGTTGGTTTGGACATGTGCTGAGCAGGGTTGCAGAGTATATTGGGAAAAAGATGCTAAGGATGAAGCTGCCAGGTAACAGGAAAAAAGGAAGGCCTAAGATAAGGTTTATGGATGCGGTGAGAGAGGACATGCAGGTGGTTGGTGTGACACAGCAAGATGCAGAGGACATGAAGAAATGGAAACAGTTGATTTGCTATGACGACCCCTAACGGGAGCAGCCAAAAGAAGAAGAAGTATATTAAGATGTTCATAGCCAGTAACATTTCTTAATTTATTACAGTATTTCAAAGGCAGATTACATAAGAATATTCAGACTTGTTTACTATCACCATAGTATAAGGATCTCAAAATGGACATACCATCTACTAAGGCTTGTAATATTTAAGTGAGGAGTCCTTATATGATCAGCTCCCCATCTAATCAATGACTAGAATAATCCCAAACCATAGTTCATTGAAGCTAATTGTCAATTTATCACATAGATTCCCAAACTCAAGGCCTTTATTTTTAACAGTATTTTGTAAGCCTTCTTTTGCTGTTTTTTTTATATATATATATATATATATATATATATATATATATATATATATATATATATATATATATATATATATATATATATATATATATATATATACACACACACACACAGACATAAATATGGATTTTATGATAAATCCTCAGTCTCTTTTTCAACATCATTTTAACAAGTTTCCATTGCAAATCATATTATCTTTCCTGTTGTGGATACCTTTCCCTAAACGTCTTTGGGAGATGCTTCTGTATAACACACTTCCTTTATTTCCAGTCTTGTAGTAACATTATATGAATATTTTGCACTCTAAACCTTACATTCTGGAATTGAAAGACCAGGGGAGGGGACATTAGAAATATATTATTGAACAGAGAGCTTAGGTGGCAGCTTAGGCTTAAATCCAGTATGTACCCAGGACTTAATGAATACATTTCTATTAAACCTGTACTGTTTTTGAAAGCTTCACAAGTATAATCTATTTTCTTACATCCACTACAAAAACACTGACACATATACATTTTAACTTTGTGAGGATTAAAGAAAAGGGTTTATTTACATGTTGTTTTCTAGCAGTGAACCTGTGTGTTTTTTTTATAAAAACTTAATTTTACTCAATTTAATCTATTATGTAATTATTCAATTTATGAAGTGTTTTAATTAATTGTTTGTGATATATATACGAGTTGTTTTTTAAAAAACGGCATCTGATGACGTCTTGTGCTCAAGACGAAAGCACTAATTTTTGCCTGTTTGTGGAATTGTTAAATACTTATTTCTTCACCATGGAAAGATTGGACTTTTCTCTGTCTTGCTTACTTATTACCTTGTTTACCTTCCCAAGCCAAGGGGTTAATGACATGTTTACTGTATCCATTTCTTTTTATTTAGAACACTTTTTATTTTGTTTTTACAACAATGAATAAACAAATTAATTATAAAGTAAACACACAGATAACTATTTGCATATACCTACAGCTGATTAATACATCAAAGTTATACAAATCAATAATTCATATTTTTCAAGCAAATCTTTATGTTTAAGCCAAGACTTATATGAATGTGTAATATTAGAAGTTCTTATCTTTATAGTATGCAATTCACTACACCAAACAATTTTTGCCATACTAATAAATTCAACACTAGAGGGGGTAGCTTTACTTTTCCAGTTTTTAGTTATTATTTTTCTAGCTATTGCTAGAATAGACCATAAAAGAGGCGCCTGAATTTTTGGAATTATCTCAGAAATCGGAGCATTAAATAAAACCAAAGATTTGGAAATATTATATCTTCCTGACATTATGGCTTGAGTGAAGTTACTAATTTCTTTCCAAAAAGGGGAGATTACCTCACATTCATATACCATATGCATCCAACCAACTATTATTTCTAATCACATCTCCAGCAATTAATTCCAGTTGATTTATACATAACTGTAAATTTGTTAGGAGTGACAAAAGCTCTATGTAAGAATTTCCAAGTGAAATGTTTCCAGTATTACAAGGATGTAGTTTTAACTATAGACTTTAATATTATTTTCTTGTTTTATTAAGTGAAGTCTTCATTATTAATTTTTGAGGAATAATTTCAATTGGAATTTTCTAAACATGTGAGATCTAACCTAAGAATTTTATAAATGTGTGACAAATAGGATTTATTTTTCATTGCACTTTTGTTAATATTTATTAAGAATTCCAATATTTTGGGGAATGATTTCTTATCTAGATTAAATATGTTATTTACCTCTGTGTTAATAAAATCTTTAAATATCTGTAATATTAACTAATCCTTAGAAATGTGATTGTATCTAGACCTTAAATTTTCAATAGAATGTATTTTGGTTACCATTTAACAATTGATGCCAATAAATTAAGTTACTATGTTCTTTCAGATCTATGATTTTGGTGACTTGTGAGTTTCTAAGCAGTCATTCATATGTGCAGCTGTGAATATAGAAAATACTAAGTCTTTAATGCAATGGTTAGACTATGTGAACTTCCAGACAGAAAGAAAGAGTATTATTTATACAGAGAATTTGATTAGAAGAAATATTTCCATTTACACAAAAATGTTTTAATAACCAGATAAAACTATTAGGGACAATTTGTTTATGAATTGTTGTGATATGTTTATTATTTACATATAACATTTCTCAATGTATTTGTTTCCATTTTGAATCATATGATGAATTTATCCACAAAGCAATAAGGTTTACAATTGTTGACCCAGCATATTATTGAATATCAGGGAATCCTATTCCACCATTATCCCAACCTTTTCTGTGCCAGTTAAAAGAAACTGTTGGTTTATTGGGATGCCAAAGAAATTTAAGTAGAATGTTATTTATCTTCCTCATTTTTTTAATGGAGACAGTACTAAAGATCATATGAGAAGTAGTATTTTAGGGAGAATTACCATCTTAATTAACATTAACCATTCTTCCATAGTAAAGAAGAATTTATTCCAATTTGTGACTAAACTTAAAATTGTATCAACCTGCCGAAAATTTTTGTATCATTTCTTTGGTATTAGGAATACTGGTTATACCAGAATATTTAACTGTGTTGCTCCAATTTAAAGTAAGAATGTTTTTGTATGGGTTTAATTTCTTATTAATTAATAATGTACTTGTTATATTATGATTAAATTTTAAGTTTGAGATTTCTTCAAACTGTGTCATAGAACTAATTATGTGTTCTAATGAGTTTTCTATATTTTCTATTGTTAGTAAAAATATCGTCAGCAAAGAGCTGAATTTTTAGTTCAAAGTAATCTTTTATTTTTATTCCATTAATATTCGTATTACACATAATGCTATTATCAAAGGGTTCTATTGCTAATGCAAAAGCAGTTATTGTAGAACTTAGAAATTAATGCAGTTAGCTCAGCTGAGAAGTTATATACTTTAAGTGTTTTAAGCAGAAAAGGCCAGTTGACTGAGACAAAAGCTAAATCTAGACCAAGATTAATGATAGAAAATTATTTTTTATTTTTATTTGCATAGTCGATTAGTGTTGTTTGTTGTTTGTCTTTCGGCTTTTCCCGGTTAGGGGTCGCCACAGTGGAACTCCGGTCCGCTAATGATTGGCAGTTGATTTTTATGGTGTCGAGTTGCCAGCCCGAAGCCCAACCTTCAATGAAGGCACGCCCATTCAACGCATGTCTTTTGAACGCCCACTTGACCACGGGGAGGACATGCAGACTCCACACATAAGGCACTCCCAACCCAAGCTGAGAATCGAACGGGAGAACCTCTTGCTGTGAGGCAACAACGCTACCGCTGCAGTGTATGCTTTCATATTATATTATTTTGTACTTGTCTATTTAAAATAAACTCTGATCATTGTTAATTAGTTTAGGTGTTAGTAAATAAATTTTGTTGGCTAAAATGGACATGAACATCTTATAGTCCACATTTAAAAATTAAATGGGTCTGTATGATGAGCACTTTGTAGGATCCATATCCTGTTTTAAAATAGGAGATTTGAGGGAATATTTCCATGATGGGTGAACTTCAGCAGTTGTTTTCATTATAGAACTTATTTAATATTTTAAAAGCACCATCCAGTAACATTTTATATAAATCTGGTATAAGATAGTCTAAACCTGGTGCCTTATTATTTTTTAACATGTTTTAATCTTTTATTTCTATTAAAGTGAATGGTCTATCAACTGTTGTATTTGTTCACTTGTTTATTTTTTATGTTTTTCTTTAGAATATTTTCATCTTTTTCATCATTATTAAAGTTGTTTGTATTTTTATTGATATTTTCATAAAATATTCTAAAGCTCTCAAGAATACCTTTAATATCTGTTCTTCTTTCTTTATTATTTAAAAAAATATTGCTATAATTTCATCTGTAACATCATGTTTCCGAAAAAACTATAATAAACCCCATTTTTAACACATCCAATCCAGTTCTTCTTTCTCTGTCAGCTTAGTTCTTTTTACTTGAAACAGTGATGTTACTCCAGAAACTTTTTCCTGCTAATACTAGGCATTTGTAATGTATAGAAATTTTTTGAGATTCTTCATTATTAGACACTCTTGTAAATAGTTGTTCTTGTTTGTTCTTATTCATATTGTTCTTTTTTTATGCTAACAAATTTCTAAATATAATTACTGTCATGATCAATTTGTTTAGTTAAAATCTAATAAAAATTAAAAAAACAAAATGTCCTATGCATACTTCTACCATTCCCCACCCTCAAAACCCACAACCAGTCTGATAAAGTCAATGGAAAAAAGTCACTATACACACACACACACTGATGTAACGGGACACAAAACTCACAAATAGTAATAGTCTCTCTAACTGCACTGTGATATATATACTGAAACTCAAAAAAATAACTTAAATCTTATCATAAAAGTAATCCTGGCATATTCCCACCTGGGGAATAAACTACCCCTAAATATTAAGAAAGTAATACCCTAGCTACAGTACAGACTCAACTAGACAACTGGATGGGCACTCATAAATTCTCTGTGGACCTACAGTGTGCAACCCTCATTTAGACAAAAGGTAGCTTTTTATATCTGGCATTTTGGGCAGGTTGCTAATAGTGTGACAATCGACTGCCTAGTGCATACTACAAACAGCTGCTGCTAGCATCAAAATAAAGTGTAGAAAACAGGTAGGTGAATGGGATGAGGAGCATAAAGGGGGGAAGAAAAAAGGAGTCTCAGCAAAAAAGACTAGAAAAAGGGGAAGTATTGCTGAATAAAAGGAAGAAGAAAGAGAAATAAGAAAAAGTATCTGCTGTGTGAGGAAAAATTAGTCTCTTGGTTAAGAAGATATGAATGCAGTGGTTCAAAACTGAGTCATGAGTTTATTATACATTTAGGAGCACTTCCTTTGTGATGTGCCTTGTTAGTTCAGTATGGAACATTGAAGTACTTCCTTTTAAGTGCCTTATTATAGGGTTATTTTAAAAATCAGGTGCATTAATTTTTGCTTTTGAGGATTTTTTTTTTACTTTATTCCAGAATTAGAGGTATGAGTAAAAAGGTTTTAGTGATAAGCTATACCTGAAGCAGTAAAGTTTGTTCCAAGGATTTTGAAGTGAATGATTGGGGGGGGTGGAGATCTAAGATTGCAAGTACACTTCTGGTTACAACGCTTCTTCTGAGAAAAGAGAAATATTAAACTTTAGGAATTCAAGTAAAAGAGAGTCGACTAATAGCTGAGATTTCTGTATAAAAGGGAGCCAATTTACTTAAGACAGGTTATGATGTTGTGGTTCTTTTATGGGTTAAAGTGTTATTAGGCAAGTAGTTTATTTTGGCATTCCATGTAGGAAAAAAATTTGACAGAAGTTACAGATACTTCACATTCAAGCTGTGCTAAGTAAATTCCTTTTTCAATAACAGCCCTTCCTTCTTGTGAGAGAAAGGCCCAGAAAGGAAACCATTTGCCTTGGCCTTTGTTAAGTTAATGTAGTTTTTAAAATACAATAGTCATTCAATCCAGATTGCAAGGTAACAGAAGTGATCAGTTATTTCGATGTTTTTATATTTCTGTGAAAATGGTGCAAATCTGGTGGGACAGTGGAAAGCTTGAGATGAGTGTCAAGCAGAAAGGTTTTCGATTTATATGATAAGTAGCAGGTTTATTTGACATACTGTGTTATAGAGAAGGTTTATATTTTTGAAATTCACTTTTGAAAACAAAGGGGAAATGAGTTGAACTGTAAAGGACCATATTGTCTGAGTATAATATGATAAGTATGTTAAGGAGATTATGTTGAAGCCCGTCAATGCAGACTCAATGGCTAAATAAAGGTAAAGCTGAGCCTTGTAGAACTTCCTTAGTAAGCATATCTGGCAAAAAGGTTGCTGACCTTATTTTCAATGAAAACATTTTGTTGGAAATATAGTTGCTGAACTAGTGAGTGGTATTTTAGATTAATATCTATTGCTATAACTGAGCCAAGAAGAAGGGAGTGATCAAAAAAGCTGAAAGCCTGGTTAGTCCCATAAAGATTGATTCAGTCAGGTTGCCTTTGTCCATATTTATTTATATCTAGTTGTATGATTACTCAAATAACTATTCAAATCATGTGGATAATTTGCTTCTTGCAAAATGTACCAGCACGCTTATTTTTGCTTAAGACTAAATTAATATCCTCACCCATTGCTCTCTTTGGCATTTATCAGTACAAAACAGTTGAACTTCTTGCAAGAAGGGCAATGTTTACAATGCCTATTTAAATCATATAAAATTTTAGTTTTTATTGGCATACATGTTCTCTCTTGCAGCTTTCACATGATTTTATCCCCTATTAAAAAGCTCACAAAATACAGAATGCTGCATGCACTAGAAGCTCAGTATATAGTTTCTATCACTAAAAAGCCTTTTCAGTATTAACCCAAAATGCTACAATCCCACAGAACCACATGAGATGATGGCGTTCTTATTTGACACCTCTCCTTCTCTGTCCCAACTAGATTCCTACATATCTGTCAAACGTATTGTAAACGGCAGCACCCATACTGAACTGGGGGCCACTGTCAACTTTTTGGCTGACAGGTTCAGCTCAAATTTCTCTCCCCACTCCCCCACTGATAGTTCAAAGGAAATACCACATAACACAATCCTCCCAACCATTTCTAGGGAATAGGACATCAATGCTCTTTCCAAGGGCAAAAACACTCTAATGATGGGCCCTGTAATACGCAAGATGTTTAATACATAGCAAGAAACAAGACTTCTTGGGTCCACTTGAATCACTTTTCAACTGGATCCTTCATTTAGGTTTTGCTCACAAGGAATGGAAGATAGCTACAGTTATTCCCCTGCTCAAAGGAGGTCAAACTATTAATTTGGGTAACTACAGGTCCATAACACCGGACACATAAGTAAGGCCATGGGAAGAATCATTATGGACATGATAAATGAGGATATAGGTAACCTGCAAACGCTGGACCCATCACAGTTCAGCTTTGTTAAATTTATTATTTATTTATTTATTTATTTAAATTTGTTGACCGGGAGTGTCCGACTGGACGTGGGTCCATTTTCAGCAGAGGCCCGGGGAGAAAAGCTCCACAGTAAAATAAACAGACAGTAGTTACATTGGATTACATAGTGATTAACAATTTAACATAGAAATTACTTACAACATATTTACAGATGAAGAACATAGTACATCAGTAGACAACTAGAATCTTTATCTGTGAAGTACATAACAGGCATTAACAAATGTAACAATGAGAAGTTCCTGCTGTATAATAAGTACTAGGCTTATGAGCATCTGAGCTTGCTATCATCAAGGTAGTTAGTGGAGGTGAAAGAAAGGTAGTAGTTGGATGGGGTGGATGATATTAGAGTGGGAGTTGCAAGGGCATAGCCAGCATGTTTTAGGTGCGCTTTTAATAAAGTTTTGAAGTTGGTGCATGATGGTACGGAGGTAATTGTGGGTGGGAGTGAGTTCCATAATTTGGCTATGGCGCAAGAGAATAGTGCTTCACCAGCAGAGTTATTGGCTTTAGTGATCTGCAAGTGATTTTTGTTGCTGGATCTTAGTGGTCTGGTGGTGCGATAGGGTTGGAGTAGATTCTGGAGGGATGGGACATTTAGTGGATGGTATACTAGTTTGTGGGTGAGTGAGAGTTGATACCACTGAAGGAGGTGAGGGAGTTCAAGCCAGCCCAGTTCAGCAAGTGAGAGACAGTGGTGACTACGGTAGGATGCCCTGTGGCAATTTGCGATTTTGTTGTAGCAGGTCTCTAGCTTGTTTAGATCACATTGCCTTAGGTTGGTATATACTGGAGAGGCATAAAGTAGGGTGGAGATAAGGTGGGAATTTGCTATTGAAATCTTTGCTGCTTTGGTGAGAAATTGTTTATTTCTGTATAATGCTCCTAGTTTTTGTGGACTTTTTTATGGTCATGGATATGTGAATGTCAAATTTTAGTTTATTGTCTATTTCCACTCCTAGCAATTTGGTGTGTTCAGTTGGGTATATAGTGGTGTTGTCTTTTGCTGTGATGTTAAAGTGAGAGTTGTTTTGAGTATGTTTGGTGGGTTGGAAGATGAGTAGTTTAGTTTTGTTTGGGTTGAGTATTAATTGGGCATCGGATAACCATGTTTCAACAGAGGAAAAGGCTTCCTGTGTGACTTTTGCAGTTTGGGTAGGGACTGGGCTGAGCAGATGATGGTAGAGTCATCTGCGTATTGGATGAGTGTGCCATGTTTGGTGGCAGAGGCTAGATTATTGGTGTAAACAGAGAAAGTAGGAGTCCAAGGATGGATCCTTGGGGAACCCCTATGGAGACAGGTAGTTGGGGAGATATGTCATTCTGCCATACAACGGATTGTTAGCGGTCAGACAGGTAACTCTGAAACCAGTTGGTGACTGATTGTGAGAAGGATAGGTTATTGAGGACAGAGATAAGTTGTTTGTGTGGGACCATGTCAAATGCTTTAGATAGGTCTAGGAAAGTAGCAGAGGAGAGATAGCCTTTTTTTATGCTGAAGGATAGTGTTAGTAAAGGAGAGTAAGGCAGTGGTGGTGCTATGGTTTGGTCGGAAACCATGCTGAGTACTGGAAAGGAGGTTGTTAGTAAGGAGGTAGTGTGAGACCTGAGAGTGTATGCATCTCTCTAGTATTTTGGAGAGTGGAGAGAGAATAGCTATGGGGCGGTAATTGGTTAGTTCTGCAGAGGGTCCGCCTTTGTGGAGGGGAATTATATGTGAGACTTTCCACAATGTGGGAACGTAACTTTCTGACAGAGATCGGTTAATCAAGATGGATACTGGGTAGGCCAGAGCATCAGCTGCGATTTGTAGGTATTCACTTGGGAGGTTGTCTGCTGCTAATTTGGTGGGTTTAAGTTTAGTTAAGAGTTTTTTTATGTTGGAGGTAGGTACAGGAGAAAAAGAGAAGGCAGTGGGGAGATTACTAGCTAAAGGGGAGGGGGGTTGTGTTGTTTAGCTAGTAATAGTATGGTTTTGGTGAAGTGTGTGTTGAATGAGGTAGAAATATTTTCTGAGGAGTGAGGGATGTTAGGAGGAGGGGGTACTGACTTTACCTGGGTGGAGGATGGAGTTTATGGAGGACCAGAATTGTTTGGGGCTGTGTTGTGAGGAGTCTAGGGCAGACTGGTAGTATTGGAATTTGTCCCGTTTTATTAGCTTTTTGACTCTATTGCGTAGTTCTAGGAATTTCTGTCTAGCTGCGGGGGTTTTGATTTTGCGCCAGTGCTCCCAGGCTTTATCCCTGTTTTTCATTTCTGACTTAGTGGTTTTCTGTAGCCATGGGGAGGGTTGTGCTTTGGTTCTGGAAAATCTTAATGGGGCATGGTAATTAAGGATGTTCAGGAAGGTAGTATTAAAAGATTCAACTGCGTCATCTAGACTGAGGTACTTTAGAGCATGCCAGTTACATTCTTTGAGGGATGAGATGAATGTGAGTGGGTTAAAGTTTATTTTTTTACGTATTTGACGATAGATGACAGGTTTAGCTTGGTACAGGTATTTTTGAGTAGGAATGTTGGGGAGTGATCACTGAGGCTATCTGATAAGCAGCCTGTTATATATGACTGGGGGTTCTCACTGACTAGTATCCAATCCAGGGTAGAGTGCTTGCTGGAGTTTTTATTTATCCTTGTTGGTGACTGGACTAGTTGGGTGAAGCCATGAAGGTGTACATGATGGGTTGGATTGTTGCCAGAACAGGATTGCCAGTCAATATTGAAATCACCTAAGATGATAGTTTCTTGGGGAGATGCTGGGTAGACCAGCGGAGGAGGTTTTCTAGTGGAGGGATGTTTTGGCCAGGTGGGAAGTAGCATCCAATTATGTTGATGGTTTTGTTTGGTTAATTTTGAGGTTGGTATATATTATTTCTTCATTGCCTATTTGTGGAGCTGATGATTTTAAGATCTGGATGTTTAGATGTTGTTTAAATATTATAGCTACACCACCTCCTTTCTTGTTTAGCTTGGTCTACTCTTAGTATGCCGTAACCTGTAGGGAGTATTTGCTCACTGGTAATGTGAGGTTTTAGCCAGGTTTCTGTCAGGACGACTATATCTGGGGAGTATAAGTCTATGGTGGCATGGAGTTCATGGACTTTGTTGGATATACTTCTAATATTTAGGCTTAGTAGAAGGAAGTCACTTGGCTTTCTATTGGCTGTAATATGGGAGAAGTTGTGGTTTCTAGTCTGATTATGAGGATTGGGGTTGGAGATGGTAGGGCCAGGGTTGGGGTGGATGTCTCCACTTAGGGCTAGTTTTGATATGCATGAGATTATTAGTTTTCTCAGTTTTTGAATGTGTTTGTTTATAAGGGAAACTTTATGATTGTGCTCTGTGGGTAATAGGTATGGTGGGAGGGTTACTATGTTAAGTTGTAGGGATGCTTTATGTTTGAGTAATATAGTTGGTAGAATATGTGGGGGTGCATAGGGATGGTTCTTGAGCTGGTGGGAGGGGAGCTGAGTGAGGGTGAGACATGAGTGGTGGTGTGAGTAGTAGTACAGTGGTAGTGGTTGAGTGGGGGAATGATGGAGCTTTGGTAGGATGTAAGATATGCAAGGAGAGTGCATGCAGTGAGCAAAGGAAAGGTATGCTTGTACATGTCAGTTGAGGAGGTGTGATAGTAGAGGGAATATGGAGGAGGTAGTGTTGGGTTAGCACTGTGGTTGGCTATTGGAAAGATGGGAGGGTTTGAGTGCAATAAAGGTGGGACCACTGAGGCGGGAGGGAATAGGGGCAGGGTGGGGAGCTTGCGGAGTAGAGACCCTGTTAGGTTCTTGTATGAGGGGCTGGACACAATCACAAAGCAAGACAAGTATGTGTTAAGAACAATCACAATTGACCAAGGACTGCTCTGAAACTGTAAGTCTTGTCTTAATTTCTCAGGTGGAAAACCAGGATAACCTTGTATCAGTAGGCTACTGTGGTATAGTTTAAATAAACAAACACACAGTATTGATCAGTTATGAATACTATTTGCTAACAGAAGGGAATAAGAGAAAGTGGAAGATGTGTGTGGTGTGGTGGTGGGGGGGCTGCTTACAGCCAAAGCACAGTGCTCTCCAGGGGAAAATGAAGATCGGCTCAAACAGTTAGACACATACTCAAAGTTAACTGTAGCTGTTTGCAGACAGTTCAGACCCGGACTGCACTTTTCTTATAGGAATGTTAAAGGTGGTACCGCAGTTGAATACTTAAGAGTGGTGTTAGGTCTAGAAAAGAAGAGTACAGAGAGGAGTAAGCACTTTTGAGATGGTAAATATATATTATAAAGATTATAAAAAACACACTGAGCAAATAGCTACCACATGCAGGACAATGTCCTGAACCACTACTTAGTATATGCAGATACTGAGCCAATTGGAAGAACATTAGAAAACAAAAAACAGACAGTTATGCAGCCACAGATAAAAATATAGCGAGCAGCAATCTGTCGTGGTTCTCTAATGTGATTCTATTCACCAGTAACAGCACAAACTTATAGAAATAATTTAAACACTAGTATGAGCTGTCTACACACAACACTATTACATGAATAACATTAGTGAACAAGGTGCAGCTATGCAAATAGACCATACATACTATTATACTAGTAACAACTTGGTGCATGCCATAGTAACATCAATAATAAAGCATAAAACATATTAGATGTCTAACACAATTCAACATAAACATATACAGTTGTAAAATGTCAAATACAATTCAACATAAATAGGCATTTACAGTTGTAAAACACTTACTGGAGAGACACTGAGCCTTCATGGGGCCTGTAGCAGAGTGGATTGTAGTTTTACAAATGGTGCCTGCCACAGGTAATATTTAATAACTCTGGGATTGTCTTAAGGTAATAAACAGGGAAGGGGAGGGGAGAACAAGGGTGTGAGCAGGCAGTTCTTTGTACTGCTGCTAATGAGCCAAAGCAAGACAAGTATGTGTTAAGAACAATCACAATTGACCAAGGACTGCTCTGAAACTGTAAGTCTTGTCTTAATTTCTCAGGTGGAAAACCAGGATAACCTTGTATCAGTAGGCTACTGTGGTATAGTTTAAATAAACAAACACACAGTATTGATCAGTTATGGATACTATTTGCTAACAGAAGGGAATAAGAGAAAGTGGAAGATGTGTGTGGTGGTGGTGGTGGGGGGGCTGCTTACAGCCAAAGCACAGTGCTCTCCAGGGGAAAATGAAGATTGGCTCAAACAGTTAGACACATACTCAAAGTTAACTGTAGCTGTTTGCAGACAGTTCAGACCCAGACTGCACTTTTCTTATAGGAATGTTAAAGGTGGTACCGCAGTTGAATACTTAAGAGTGGTGTTAGGTTCAAAGTTAACTGTAGCTGTTTGCAGACAGTTCAGACCCGGACTGCACTTTTCTTATAGGAATGTTAAAGGTGGTACCGCAGTTGAATACTTAAGAGTGGTGTTAGGTTCAAAGTTAACTGTAGCTGTTTGCAGACAGTTCAGACCCGGACTAAAGGAAGGGAATTAAATTAAATTAAATTAAATTAAATTAAATTAACTAAAGGAAGGTCATGCCTATTAAATCTGGCAGACTTTTTTGCGAGGGTCACCAAAGCACTGGATGAACGTAAGAATGTGCTCACAGCTTACCTCAACCTGGCCAAGGCTTTGATAAAATACTCAACTCAGGCATTATAGACAAGCTCACAAATTTAGGTATAAAACTTTTTATCACCTACTGGCTAGCCAGTTGGCTTACTGATAGTACCCAGGCAGTCAAAATAGGTGAGGCCACCTCTACCAAGAGACCAGTCACTAGCGGAGTCCCTCAAGGTTCAGTACTGGGCCTGCTCCTTTTTGGCATCTGTTTCTCTGAAATGGAAGCAAATACTGAAGGTTTTTGGATGACTGAGTTTACAGATGATTGCAGTTTAGGGGTTATCATCAACTCCCCTGCAGACACTAACATTCTTCAAGAAGGTCTATCTTTTATTAATAAATGCTGCCAAAGCCATGGTCTTAAACTCATTGCTAAGAAATGCATAATAGTATCCTTTGGAAGGCAACCATCCCATCTAATTACCATGTTGATAATACACCTCTAAGAGTCGACCCAGTGGTCAAGAATCTGTTTATGCTTGTAGACAGCCTAAACTTTGACCACCATGTGGCCACAGTGGTGAGTAAATCATTTTATGTTGTGCCACTTATAAGTATGGGCATAGCATCTAGGTCCATAGAGGTCATTATCCCACTGTATACTGTACTCTGCCCTTATCAGACTAGTGATAGAGTACAATGCTCCCTTTGGTATGTACCTGACCAGGCATGTGCAGTAACTAAAGGGACCTTATAGAATCCTTACAAACATAATACAAGGCATAACAAACCTGCCTTATGTAGAGTGCCTTAAAGCCCTTTCCCTCTACTCAGTCTCCGATAGATTGATGGGTGAGTTATGCCTGGCTTACAAGATATCTGCAAACCCCACACTTATGAATATCCTACATATCTGTAAGTGAAAGAGTATCAGAAGTACAAGGCTTAAGGACCTGAATTTTGTCTGTGACTTAAACAGAACATGCTTGAGAGACATATATGTCTCCAAGACTGCCCTTCCTGTGGGACAGGCATCCCATCCAGGTGAAGCTCAGTTCGTCTATTACTCAGTTTAAGTGCAAGCTAGACCAGTGCATGGGGAATGGACAGAAGTAGCTTATAAATGCCTGGCCCTCAATGTCCTATGTGGATACTGGACATCATTATTCTTTTGGAAAACTTGGCTAGGTTTAGCAATCTCTGAAAAACTACTTATCCATATATATATATATATATATATATATATATATATATATATATGTATATATATATATATATAGGATTACTATCAAAATGGTGTGGAAGAAAATAAATCCCGTTTGGAACACCGACAAAAAATAATGAATGTAAAAACATTCAACAGATCACAATGTCGAATCTGCTGAATGAATTCAGCAGATTCAACATTATCATTGAAGGGATCACGTGATGTCTGTATAGGAGCATAGGCAACTTAAACTCCTACATCTTACATCAGCAGCTCTAAAAGCTCAGAGAAAAAATATACATTTTCTCACCCAGCAGGGAATCACCAGCAGGGCTTTAGTTTATGCAGACTTCAAATCTTTTCAGACAAAGACAGAGACGCAAAATTTCACAGAGTATTTAAGTATCACTCAAAAGACAATTTTACCAGTGGAAAAAACATGTCAAATGTGCGGCCCAGATAGAAAAGTGCATCCTAGACGAGAGGCTGATTTTGAGCTGCTTAGTATTAGGTAAAATTGAGGAGATATAACTGTGTGAACAAAGGTGTGTTTTAATTTGAAACGATAATGACAAATGCATTAATAAAATTAAACCAGTGCTTGATATTACAAGCTATGGATAGTCTACATGAAGGATGGGTTTTCTAGTTTTATGAAAGCATATAGGTCTGTTAGCAGTGCCTTGAAAGACTTGTTTTCCACAGTAGCAACACATGCTGAATTATTTGAGTTCTATAATATCTACAAACCTTCTACGTCCAATTTTTTTTCTGAATTGCCAAAGTTCAATGTATATTTAGGATCAGAGGAAGTTACTAGGCTATTGACCCTGAGGCCCTTACAAGCCTAGCCAAGAATTTAGCCCATGTTCCATCAAGTCAGCACCCTACACCACTGTCTAGAAGGATACAGGTGGAATCCCATGGGGTGTATTTTCTGTTCTCCATCCAGTTATCCAGGTTGTGCTTAAAAAGGGTTAATGAGGTACTCTGCTTAACATGGAGAAAGAGTCTATTCCACAAAAGGGGGAGTCTTGGAACATAAATTTGTCCCGCCAAGAAGTCCTATTGATGTCAGAGACCAGGGTGAAGTCACGCCTGCGGGTTACTCACTCATACTGTACCAGAGTTAATTGCTAACCTGCTAGCTGACATATTTGGTGCACACTTCATCCTCCTGTCCCCCACAGAGGCACAGTATACTAACCTCGAAAAAGGGCATAGCAAAATTCATTTAAAATGGGTGGCGAAAGCCAAACACACTCTGGCTAGGCTTATAAATGCCCTAGGGCAGATAGCCTAGTATGAACCTATGAGTAGAGCTTAACTTGCAAATATGCAGCAGTCCCATCAGGGCAGGGTCTGAGATTGCTTTGTATGCCAGACAGAGGTCACCTCTGAGGAGTCTGATGGAGACTGAGTAGATGGACAGGGCCTTTAGCTTATCTGTGTAGGGTAGATGTTTGAGGCCCTGAAATCTCCTGGTGAGGAACCTCTGTGGTCTCTCCAGCTGCTGTAAAGTCCTCGAAAGCTAATTACAGAGGTTAAATAGCATACCTCACTAAGGATAATCATAAGGCATTCTTTAACTACTGTACATCCAAAATCTAAAAAGGAATACCCAGCTATATGTCAAACTAGTAGTGGATGGTACCACTCATACTGTACCAGAGTTAACTGCTAACCTGCTAGCTGACATATTTGGTGCACACTTCATCCTCCTGTCCCCCACCAGCCATACCTCAAAGCATACCTGACACCAGTCACCTGCCTAGTATCTCTAGACATCAGGTCATATCTACAGTCTCCTAGGCCAAAAACTTGGCCTCAATGGGACCAGATAACATCTCCAGTTGTTTATTAAGCAATCTAAAACAGGGCCCACTTGGCATTCTCTTTAACCATACCCTGAGAACTGGCTTTATTCCAGCAGAGTGGAGAACAGCTACAGTAATCCCCTTGCACAAAGAGTGGCCATCAACCAACCATGGGAACTATAGACCCATAAGTCTAACCAGCCTCATCTGCAAGGTCATGGAAGAATCATCATGGACCTTATCAACAAGGACAAAGGGGACCTCCAAACTCTAGACACAACCCAGTTTGGCTTCGTTAAAGGTAGATCATACTTATCAAACCTAGTAGACTTCTTTGTGAAAGTCACCAAAGCCCTGGAATAAGGTAAGACAGTGCATACTGCCTATCTTGACCTAGTCAAGGCTTTTGACACAACCCCCCACTCAAGTATCATACAAGATTTCTGATTTGCTACTCGAAGCTGTGGAGGGAATTCTTCCTTTGCTGAGTCAGTTCCCTCTTATTCTTAGACATCAATGTCTTCCTTTTGTTATATAACCTGTTTATACTTGAGGTCCACCAGGGTGGCTTGTTTTTTTCGGGAGGACCTGGTTTTAATCTGGTCAGGCACATGACTCTATACAGTTGCTTAAGTGTTCATACAGGGCATTTGTGTACACCTATGGATAGCAGTCATTGCTGTTTTTGATTGCGGGGGGAATAAAACTTTTTATACCATCGCTTAGTAGGATGTAATTTGCTTTGGAAAAGTTTTTTAGTTTTTTTTCTCTTGTGGTGGTGACAAATTCAATAGTTAGTTCAAACGAGACTGATTTATGGTCTGATCTTACCAGGGAGCAGAGAGTGTAGTGACCCCCCCGCTTGCTGGTGAGTACTATGTCTAGGACATTTGAGCCCCTTGTTGGGTGCAAACTATCTGTTCTGGAGAATTTATACTGACAAAGTCTAGGAACCTCTGGGTAAGCATGTTCGTGCTCATGTATAGGTTCATAGGTTCATACTAGGCTATCTGCCCTAAGGCATTTACAAGCCTAGCCAGAGTGTGTTTGGCTTTTGCCACCCTTTGAATTTAGTTTACTGCGTCCTTTTTAAGGTTCATTTACTGTGCCTCTGTCTAGTAGTGACACAAAAGTAATCCCCGGGGTAAACCTATGATCTCCCATCCACTCGTCAAGATTTCTCTTGAAGAGAGTCAGTGAGGGGCTCAGCCTAACATGTACTGGGATTCTATTCCAGAGTGAAGGGAGGCTCTGGGTTATGAATCTGTCCCTCCAGCATGTCCTATTTATTTCTGTTCTGAGGTTCAAGCCCCTCGAGCGCGTAGCTCTAAGGGATTTGGATTTTCTGAGGTGGAGCATGTCCATTAATTCTGGGTTGGACATAGCTTTATATGTCAGTCATAGATCGCCTCTAAGTAGGCGGTATGCAACTGAGTAGAGCTGGAGTTTCTTTAACCGAGCAGCATATGGCATCTGTTTGATCCTCTTTGTGAGGTACTTTTGGGGTCTTTCTAGTTGCTGCAGGTGTCGGGTAAGGTACATCCCAAATGGGGCATTGTATTCTAATATGGGCCTGATGAGGGATGAATAAAGGGGCACGATGACCTCTCTTGATCTAGATGTGAATCCTTTCATGATAAGGTGGGCTATATAGAAGGTCTTTCTAACCACTTTGGCAATGTGGTTGTTGAAGGAGAGATTACTATTGACTTGGGTCCCCAGGTCCCTAATTACTTCCTCCGTACTTAATGGGTTACCACCTATGTGGTAATTTGTGGGCACTTTGTTTTTGCCAAAGGGTATGACTATACACTTTTTGGCGTTTAGCTTTAGGCCATGGCTCTGGCACCAGTTATCCGTCACTGTGAGACCCTTTTGAAGGATGCTCGTGCCAGCTGGAGAGTCAGTTATGGCGCCCAGTTTGCAGTAATCTGCGAACATGGTCAGCCACAGTCCTCCCGTGTTAGCCTGTACCTCAGAAAAATATATACCGAACAAGAGAGGTCCCAGGACTGAGCCTTGTGGGATGCCACTTGTAACTGGTTTCGAGTCTGACATGGCTCCAGCAATTCTGACTCTGTGGGTTCTGTCTTTCAGCCAGTTTGCAACCCATCTAGTGACATAGGGGTTTATATTTAAGCTGGATAGCTTATCTATGATGCCCGAGTGGGGTATTGTGTTGAATGCTTTTGCGAGATCCAGGTAGGCTGTGTGGACTACCTTCCCTTCATCTATGGCCTGGGTGACTGTTTCAAAGAAGTTGACCAGGTTCAAGAGGCAGGATCTGCCCTTAACAAAGCTGAGTTGGGTGGGATCTAGTGTGTGTAGGTCCCCAATGTCTTTGCTTATGAGTTCCATGATGATCCTCTCCATAGCTTTGCAGACTAGGCTAGTCAGGCTTATGGGCCGATAGTTTCCGGGGTCCGTAGAGGCACCACCTTTGTGGAGTGGGACCACTGTTGCTGTACGCCATTCTTTGAGCACATATCCTGTAGTAAGGCTGAGATTGTACAGCAGCTTTACGTGAGGGTTTAGTTCTTCTTGGAGTTCATGTAGGACGCAACCCGGGACACCGTCTGGTCCCACTGATGCTGTGTTTTTTGCTTTGGAGAGGGTGGCTTTCACCTGAGCATCTGAGATGTTAGGGAGGCAGCACTCTGCTGGGATAGATATTTGCTCTTTTGGGGGAGGGGGGGAGAAGTTTGCACTGAACCTGTCTGCCAGGATGTTGGCAATGTCCGTAGGTTCAGTGTATTTTTTGTCATTTTGGATCAACTCTGAGCATATCTGGGAGTTGCATCCCAGGTTCCTAACATAACTGAAGAAGGCCTTGTGATTATCTTTAGTTTCCTGTGCAATTTTTCTCTCGAAGCAGGCCTTGGAGGATTTTATGAGGGATCGTAGTTTTTTGCTAGTACTGATCAGAGATGCCTTCCCTTTTAGGGATTTTGCTCTATCATGTAGTAGCTTCCTCCTTCTGTTGTTCAGCTTATTTATGGCTGGGGTCCACCAGACTGAACGCCTGCCTTTGGAAGATTGGGTCTTGGTTTTGTTTGGGATAGCATGATCCATGCATTCCTGGAGGTGTCCATAGAATGCGTTTATATAGGATTCTGCAGTTTGGGCCGTAGTTTCCACTTGCCTGGGGGCCTTGAAGGATTCCACCTCAGTTTTGAGAAGTGTGAAGTTCGCTTTTGAGAAGTTTTTCACTGTGGTTTTCTGGGCTGGGGGTGGGGTCGGGATGTGGATATCCAGTGAGATTAATTTATGGTCCGATCTTACCAATGAGGGGTATACCTCTGGTATGGAGCATAGAGTCCCCATGTTGGTGATGATTAGGTCAAGTATGTTTTCCCCTCTTGTGAGAGTGGTGACTAGTTGTTCCATAGCATTTGAGTTTATAAATTCTAGGAACCTTTGGGCTAGGGTGTTGGGGCTTGAGTAATGCTCCCAGTCTATGTTTGGGTAGTTGAAGTCACCCAATATAATGGTGTTTGGAGAGATCTTCATATTCTGCAGTGTTCTCAGGAAAGCCGAGTGGGATTCCTAATTCTGAGAGGGTGGTCTGTAACATGCTACAAACTGAAAAGCAGTTTTGCCCACTGTTAGTTGCACATGGATGATCTCCGATGCTTCGTGCAGCACCACTAACCTGGAGGTGTGGGTATCTTTAATGAATATGGATACTCCCCCTCCTTTTGTGGATCGGTCTGAGTTTTGGGGCCGAAAAGCATGATATGAGGTATAACCTGGTAGTGCTGGTGTGCTCTCTGGAGCCTTGAACCAGGTTTCTGTCACTGCACAGATATCGATGTTCTCCATACTGAGGAGGGCTTAGAGTGTGTGCATCTTGAGGTTTAGACTTCTGGCATTTAGCAGCATTACCCTTAGTTTCTTATTCATTGCGTTGTCTATGGAGGTGGGTTTGTCTTTTGAGCCTTGCCTAAAAAAGGCACTATGGGGGTGATAAGAGCCTTTGCCAATATCTGAAAGCGCAGGGGTAACAGGTGCAAGCCGTCCCTAGTGAAGCAACGTGGCTTGTCATGCATGTCATCCCAGGCTGACAGACACTGGATCCCCTTTGAATGACACCACAATTTTAGCCAATTGTTCAAATCGATCATTTTGTCTTTATACTGTGGCATCATTCTAGGTGAGGGTAAGATGCTGCTCAAGGTCATGGTCACACCGGCCTGGGCTACATGATCAGAGAGCTCCTCTATTTCTCTTTTCATGTAGTCAAGGGAGGTACGTCTCAGGTCATTCACACCAGCATGGACAATGACTTGGTCATATTTGTACTTGCTTTGGAGTGACCTGAGTGCTTGTGTTATGAGGCGGAACCTAGTGCCCGACAGACAGCTCACTGTGACCTTCTCTTTGTTCAGCCTGGTGAGCGGGACATCAGTGTGTCTGACTATAGAATCACCTATTACAAGTGTATCAGGTGTGTTATTTAGCCTTAAGGGCTGTGACTGTTTGGCACACTGACTTTGTGAGCTATGTGTTGCACGTGTTTTGTTTTGGGGTAGTGTTTGCTTGGACGTCTGCTTTGGAGGTCTCTGTTGCTTACGCAGATTTTTATTTAGAGCCTCCAAGTATGTTTTTCTGTCTTTATGTGTTTGGTTTGCTGTTGTGATAGGACTATGTGAGACTGGATTTGTGATGTGTGAGGTTACCTTCTCCTCCTGACTGGTTTCACCAGTTCTGAGTTGAGAGAGCTCAGCCTCCAGTTTGGCTATATGGTTGCATCTCTCACATATATTTGAACTTGTTAGGAGGAGGAGAGGGTTGTCTGTGTACATGAGACAGTTGCAACATTGCCTGAAGATTCCCAGATTCACCAGCTGGACTGGAGAGGAAACCATTAACTGACCTTTGGACATGCTAGAATAGTATAGGGAACTCCTTTATCACTGAATCAAAAAGGACCAATAGGGGGACAAGGTACTCGAGGGGGGTATATGAGGATGTAGTGCTTTTAGTTTACTAGTGCTGAGTTGTAAGATTGCTTATATGGGCAAGTGCAGGGCCTTAGATTGAGAATAGGGTGTTTAGTTTGAGAGATAGAGCAGTTCTAAGGGAAAAAGTGAAGAGTAAACTTTGTGGAGCTAGAAATTGGCCCTAAACGGCCAATGAACTACAAGATTCTTGTGCTGAGGTCACTCCTCCAGGGACAGATAGGCTGCTCAAGGCTCCCCACTCCCACTGGTGAGAAAAGAAACTTCCGTCTATCCAAGTAAGGAAATGGGCAACACAGGAACTATTCAAAAGTCCAGAATACAGCAATGCCTGTATAAGGGACTAGTCTAGGTTAGGAAGGCGGGAAACAAGGATTTTTTTTGTTTTTTCTTTTTTTTCAGGAAAACAGCAGGAAAAGTACAGTAAATTCAGTACACAGGCTAGCACACTTGAGTGGGCAGCCTCAACAGTTAAAATTCAAACAAACAAACTTTTAAAAGTGCAGGTATGAGAAAAACACAGAAAACAGGCTTAAAACAGGTAAATCAACAGTTTAAACTCGCTTTTCGGTGAGGAAAGGCGGTCGCACAGGTAATAACAATATATCACCCACTTGACAGAAGAATAGTTGAAATCTCCCATGGCTAAGATGTTGGGCTGTATGGAGAGTGATTCCAGTAAGTCCAGGTAGGCAGTGTGCTTTTCTTGGTTCATGGTGGGGACCTATAGCTAATTATGATGTGGTAGGGTATTTTGCCTATAGTTAAGTAGACATGCAGTAGTTCAGTCTTATAATCCGTTGAGATATGTCTCAAGTCATTAACCCCAACATGGACTATGACAGAGTCATAATGGTACTTGTTGTTGAGTGACTTAAGTGCATGTGTGATTTGTCGGATCCTGGCACCTGGCAGGCAGCTGACTGTGACCTTCTCCTTGTCCAGCCTGGAAAGGTGGACATCTGTGTGTCTCACTATGGAGTTGCCCTTGACCAAGACATTAGGTTTTGAGTTTTATTTGCCTTAGGGGCTTATTTGCTGAGACACTGGTGTATGTGTTATGTGCAGTGGCTTCTATTTGCATAACAGTGTGTGCAAGTGGTTTATGTTTGGGAGATATCTGATCTTTTGGTAGGCTTCTAGTGAGTACCTCCACGCATGTGATTTTGTGTGTCATAACGTCGTTTTGTGTGAGAGGTGAAGTGTGTGTGCTGACAACTTGTATGATGTCCAATTTGTTGTTACATGACAGAACTGATGCCAGTTTCATAGTGTAATTACCTCTATTACATAGGGTATTTGTTTGTTTTAGGAGTAAGTGGTTGTCGGTGTACAGGAGGCAATTACTATATTGTCTCAGGATGCCTATGTCAATCAAGTTGGCCGGTGAAATGATGGGAAACTGCCCATCCATTATATCAAACTTTTACCCTATGTACTTTTATGGAAGCGAGTGGGCTAGTTTGACCGTTTTCGTGCTAAGACTAACAAAGGTGTTTGTCCTGTTGAAGGCTATGGATGATAAATGTGCAACACTTCTCAGTGCAGTAGGGAAGCTTGGGAGGGTTCCACTGACAGATGTCCACCTACATTTTAGAAGTCAATAGCTTAAATAACTTAAAATCTCATGTATTGTTTGCTAGAGGGAGTTGTTAAACAAGAAATGTTATCTTGCTCTGTGTGTGTGAGCTGTCCGGCATTTTATGTAGGCAAAACTGAAAGGCACCTTAGGAAAGGAATCTATGAACATTTACATCAAATTAATAGGCAAAATGATAACAATATAACCAAGACAAAAATAGACCAAAACGATACAAAGTCCAACTCCACAGCCAAGGAAGGTATCCAACCACTTTATTTGATGTAAAACAAGTTAAGTGCTTTCTTCCCACTTTCGGGACTTCCTCAGAACATTTTAATTTACAACATCACAATCTTATATACCCATTTGAAACCACCCCACCCATCTCATTTTCCAATTTACCAATAGTCATAATGTTACAACCATTTCCTTTATAAAAACATCTTACTTTAACATGAAATGACCTCTCTGAAAAATAAATTCCGTACCAGGGACCTGAGTAGCATAAATGACTAACGTAAACCTAAATCATTAAAAACAGGTATTTCTATTACACTTTATTAAAAATAAATATAAATATATACATATACTTACTAATGTAAGTTAAATACAATATTGTATGTCTAAAACCCTATACCTACCAATAATTAGCTTAATCATTTAACTTAAAACATTTTTTAACTTCAAAACACACATTATATTAATAGTCTCATTGAAGCCTGGGTACTGGGTAGCATTGAGTCTCAACTGCCACCTCAGCTCACATAAATCCAAATGTACATCCAACTTTCCCTTTTGAAAATCCTTAACAATTTGTTGGAGCACTAAAAATTTTAAATTATGACCATTATGTTCTTGTATGTGCCTACTTAAGGCATGTGTGTTTTTTCGATTCTTTATATCCAAAAGGTGTTCCCTCATCCTATCTTTAAACTTTCTACAAGTTATTTCCACATAAAATACTGGGCACATTTGGCACTTAGCCAAATATACCACATTCAAAGTATTACAATTAAACCAGCCCATAATGTATAATGTCCTATTGTTTAACTCAAATATTTCCTTAGTTTCCAGTACATTCTTACAACAGGAGCACCTGCCACACTTGTAATTCCCATTTGCCCTAAATGGACCTAAACCAACTTGTTTAATCTCTTTGTTTTTTTTTTTAACTACTTAACTCCAAAATATTTTTAAAAGACCTATCCTTCCTAAACACCACTCCTGGTTTTGTGCCAATTTTTCCAACTAGCCGGTCATCACAAACCAAAATCCCCCAATTTCGCCTAATAATTTCCACTATTTCATCTCCATCTCGATTAAACGTTGTAATAAAACTAAGTGGTTCTTTTCCCTTTGAACTTTTGTTTAAATGGGATTCAACCAAATCCAGACCTCCTCCAACTACACCTCCTTTTAAAATGGGCTTATACACGCCACTTAACCTTTTGGTTATCACTTCATTAGCTATCTTTTTCACCATACTTATAGGGTACCCTCTCATCTCAAATAGTTGAGCAATAAATTTTACCTCATCTTCAAATGTTTTATCTTCACTGACCATACGGGCAGCCCTCACCATTTGTCCCTTTACAATAGACTTTTTTTGAAAGGGAGGATGCCAACTTGTAAAATCTAAATATGCATTAGAAAATGTTGGTTTTCGGTACATTTCTGACATAAGCTTTTTATCAATAGAATCAACCTTCAAATTTACATCCAATTATGTAATAATCTTGCTACTACGGGTATGCGTAAACCTCAAAAAATGAGTTGACACATTAATATACACAAAAAATCTCAAAAATGATAACAATGCCTTATTCAAGCACTTTTTAAATTGCACACATTTTAAAAGCTTTCATTTTGCAATTTTAAAGCAGGTCAAATGGAACCCGAGAGGAGGAGACCTGAAAAATAAACTGGAGGAAAGGGAAGCTATCTGGCAGTTTACATTAAATGCACAGAATTACCCTGGTATTAATGATAAAATCTCCCTCCAACCATTTTTAAACATGAGCTCACACGTTTTCTAATAAGAACATATATTTTTTTATATAGTTACATATTGCATATCATTTCTAAATAAATGTTAAGGTATTTTTTGGTGCTATTGAGATTGCTATTGAAAAATTATAAGAAATGTTAATTATTACGCTAGTCATTTTTTAATGGGTTAGGTCTTTTTTATGTGTAATGTCCCTTTAAATTTTCTGAGTTGGGTTAATTATGGAATGATTTTCACTATTTAAGTATGTTTTAATTTAATATGGAGAATTCTGATGAAGTCCAACGTTTTGTAGGGTGAAAGCACTCAATTCATGGTTAATAAACGGTCTTGGTTTTAATAATTCCTGATTCATAATCATCTGTGGCTGCCAGTGTGATATTTTTCTAAGTTTTTAGTTTATTATTTTATTGTACACAGCATGGCGCTTTATTTAAAGTGTAAAAATACACTACTTTATCTAACAGCTAGCTAGATAATAAAGTCAGACCAAGTAGAACAGACAATGAGAGGCAAAATGCACTTTTTCAATATAAGCACAAGGAAAGGCAAATAAATAATTTAGGATATCAACAGCAGTGTAGAAAGGGAGGAATTTATTAAACTCAAGTTACAGAAGGGTTGGGCAGTTTAAAATCACCAGATTTAAAAAGCAAATCAACAAACAGGTGGATGGGTGGCAAACACAGCAGGGAATCACCAGCAGTGCTTTAGTTTATACAGGTTTCAAATCTTTTCAAAAGCCGAGGTCCAGAATTTCATGGAGTATTTAAGTGTCACTCAGGAGACAGTTTAGCCAATGAAAAATGTGAAATGTGCAGCCTAGATAATTTAAGTGTCTATCTCTCACACAGAACAAAAACACCAGGCCAATCAGATTTCTTCAAACAGGAAAACAAAATGGAGCGGGTATGAAAAAGCAGCTCTGTCAGTCACAGACAAAAAAATATAGGTCTCCTCACCCAGCAGGGAATTACCAGCAGTTCTTTAGTTTATGCAGGCTTCAATTATTTTCAGACAAAGGCCCAGAATTTCACTGCGTATTTAAGTATCACTCAAGAGACAATTTAACCGATGGAAAAAAATGTGAAATGTGCATCTTAGATAAACAAAAACACCAGGATTCCATATAAAGCATGTAACTAAGTTATTTTAGCAATACACAAAACACTTTCATGTTACTGCAGTGTTAAGACCTCTTCAGAGAAAAACAAAGTAACCAATTTTTAAATTAGCAAAATAATCAACTGAATAATAAGAAAAGTTTATACAGAAAAGTTACTTAAAGCTATACAAAACTAATAAATATATGTAGAGCTTAAAAAGCAGCAACATCATTTTTTTCAGTAAAACATCATGTTAAATAAATTAAATACATCTGGAAAATGCAACAGGTAAGGCAACATCCCTAATCCAATTTTAATACTGATTCAAAACTACAATCCACTCTGCTACAGGCCCCATGAGGAGCTCAGTGTCTCCAACCTAACACCACTCTTAAGTATTCAACTGCAGTGCCACCTTTATCATTCTTATAAGAAAAGTGCAGTCCGGGTCTGAACTGTCTGCAAACAGCTAAAGTTAACTTTGAACCTAACACCACTCTTAAGTATTCAACTGTGGTACCACCTTTATCATTTTTATAAGAAAAGCGCAATCCGGGTCTGAACTGTATGCAAACAGCTAAAGTTAACTTTGAACCTAACACCACTCTTAAGTATTCAACTGTGGTAATACCTTTATCATTCTTATAAGAAAAGTGCAATCCGGGTCTGAACTGTCTGCAAACAGCTAAAGTTAACTTTGAACCTAACACCACTCTTAAGTATTCAACTGCGGTACCACCTTTATCATTCTTATAAGAAAAGTGCAGTCCGGGTCTGAACTGTCTGCAAACAGCTAAAGTTAACTTTGAACCTAACACCACTCTTAAGTATTCAACTGCGGTACCACTTTTATCATTCTTATAAGAAAAGCACAGTCTGGATCTGAACTGTCTGCAAACAGCTAAAGTTAACTTTGAACCTAACACCACTCTTAAGTATTCAACTGTGGTACCTTTATCATTCTTATAAGAAAAGCGCAGTCCGGGTCTGAACTGTCTGCAAACAGCTAAAGTTAACTTTGAACCTAGCACCACTCTTAAGTATTCAACTGTGGTACCTTTATCATTCTTATAAGAAAAGCGCAGTCTGGGTCTGAACTGTCTGCAAACAGCTAAAGTTAACTTTGAGTATGTGTCTACCTGTTTAAGCCAATATTCAATTTCCCCTGGAGAGCACTGTGCTTTGGCTTGTAAGCAGCCCCCCCCCCCCCACATACACACACACACACTCATCTTCCACTTTCTCTCTTATTCACTTCTGTTAGCAAATAGTATCCATAACTGATCAATACTGTGTGTTTGTTAATTTAAACTGAGACCACAGTAACCTACTGATACAAGGTTATCCTGTTTTTCCACCTGAGAAATGATTAAGAAACGACACAGTTTCAGAGCAGTCCTTGGTCAATTCTGATTGTTTCTTAAACACACACTTGTCTTTGCTTTGGCTCATTAGCAGAAGTACAAAAGAACTGCCTGCAACTTGTTCTCCCACTCCCCTTCCCTGTTTATTACCTTAAGCCAATCCCAAAGTTAATAAATATTACCTGTGGCAAGCACCATTTTTAAAACTACAACCACCCTTTGTCACTATCATATGTTCAGTTATCAGTTTACTCTGTTACCTGATTGTTTTCAGCCCCTCATAAGAGAAACTAACAGGGTCTCTACCCGCTTCGCTCCCCACCCTGCCCCCTATTCCCTCCTGCCCCCAGTGGTCCTACCTTTATTACACTCACAAACCCCTCCCATCTTTCCAATAGCCAACCACAGTGCTAACCCAACACTACCTCCTCCATTTTCCCACTACTATCACACCTCCTCAACTAACATGTACAAGCATACCTTACCTCTGCTCACTGCATGCACTCTCCTTGCATATCTTACATCCTACCAAAGCTCCATCATTCCCCCACTCAACCACTACCACTGT
Source organism: Protopterus annectens (assembly GCF_019279795.1). Taxonomy (NCBI): domain Eukaryota; kingdom Metazoa; phylum Chordata; order Ceratodontiformes; family Protopteridae; genus Protopterus; species Protopterus annectens. The sequence goes on along the minus strand of NC_056743.1, from coordinate 518,152,530 downwards.
ACTACTATTCACACCACCACTCATGTCTCACCCTCACTCAGCTCCCCTCCCACCAACTCAAGAACCATCTCTATGCACCCCCCGCATATTATACCAACTATATTACTCTAACATAAAACATCCCTACAACTTAACATAGTAACCCTCCCACCATATCTATTACCCACAGAGCACAATCATAAATTTTCTCTAATAAACAAACACATTCAAAAACTGAGAAAACTAATAACCTCATGCATATCAAAACTAGCCCTAAGTGGAGACATCCACCCCAACCCTGGCCCTACCATCTCCAACCCCAATCCTCATAATCAGACTAGAAACCACAACTTCTCCCATATCACAGCCAATAGAAAGCCAAGTGACTTCCTTCTACTAAGCCTAAATATTAGAAGTATATCCAACAAAGTCCATGAACTCCATGCCACCACTGACTTGTACTCCCCAGATATAGTCATCCTGACAGAAACCTGGCTAAAATGTCACATTACCAGTGAGCAAATACTCCCTACCAGTTATGGCATATTAAGAGTAGACCAGCTAAACAAGAAAGGTGGCGGTGTAGCTATAATATTTAAACAGCATCTAAACATCCAGATCTTAAAATCATCTGCTCCACAAATAGGCAATGAAGAAATAATATATACCAACCTCAAAATAAATCAAACAAAACCATCAACATAATTGGATGCTACTCCCCACCTGGCCAAAACATCCCTCCACTAGAAAACCTCCTCAGCTGGTCTACCCACCATCTCCCCCAAGAAACTATCATTTTAGGTGATTTCAATATTGACTGGCAATCCTGTTCTGGCAACAATCCAACCCATCATATAAACCTCCATAGCTTCATCCAACTAGTCCAGTCGCCAACCAGGAATAGAAACTCCAGCAAGCAAAGTACCCTGGATTGGATACTAGTCAGTAAGAGCCCCCAGTCATATATATAACAGGCTGCTTATCAGATAGCCTCAGTGATCACTCCCCAACATTCCTACTCAAAAAATACCTATACCAAGCTAAACCTGTCATCTACCGTCAAATACGTAAAAAACTAAACTTCAACCCATTCACATTCATCTCATCTCTCAAAGAATGTAACTGGCATCCCCTAAAGTACCTCAATCTTGATGACACAGTTGAATTTTTTAATACTTCCTTCCTGAGCATCCTTAATTACCATGCCCCCATAAGACTTTCCAGAACGAAAGCACAACCCTCCCCATGGCTACAGAAAACCACTAAGTCAGAAATGAAAAACCGGGATAAAGCCTGGGAGCACTGGCACAAAACCAAAAACCCCTCAAATAGACAGAAATTCCTAGAACTACGCAATAGTTAAAAAGCTAATAAAATAGGACACATTCCAATACTACCAGTCTGCCCTAGACTCCTCCCAACACAGCCCCAAACAATTCTGGTCCTCCATAAACTCCATCCTCCACCCAGGTAAAGTCAGTACCCCTCCTCCTAACATCCCTCACTCTTCCAAAAATATTGCTACCTCATTCAACACACACTTCACACAAACCATACTATCACTAGCTAAACAACACAACCCCCTCCCCTCCAACTAGTAATCTCCCCACTGCCTTCTCTTTTTTTCCTGTACCTACATCCAACATAAAAAAACTCTTAACTAAACTTAAGCCCACCAAATTAGCAGTAGACAACCTCCCACGTGAATACCTACAAATCGCAGCTGATGCTCTGGCCTACCCAGTATCCATCTTGATTAACCGGTCTCTGTCAGAAAGTTATGTTCCAACACTGTGTAAAGTATCACATATAATTCCCCTCCACAAAGGCAGCCCCTCTACAGAAATAACTAATTACCACCCCATAGCTATTTCTCCACTCTCCAAAATACGAGAGAGTTGCATACATTCTGAGGACTCAGACTACCTCCTTACTAACAACCTCCTTTCCAATACTCAGCATGGTTTCCGACCAAACCATAGCACCACCACTGCCTTACTCTCCTTTACTAACACTATCCTTCAGCATAAAAACAAAGGCTATCTCTCCTCTGCTACTTTCCTAGACCTATCTAAAGCATTTGACATGGTCCCACACAAACAACTCCTCTCTGTCCTCAATAACCTATCCTTCTCTCAATCAGTCACCAATTGATTTCAGAGTTACCTGTCTGACCGCCAACATTGTATGGCAGAATGACAGATCTCCCCAACTACCTGTCTCCATAAGGGTTCCCCAAGGATCCATCCTTGGACCCCTACTATTCTCTGTTTTCACCAATAATCTAGCCTCTGTCACCAAACATGACACACTCATACAATACGCAGATGACTCAACCATCGTCTGCTCAGTCTATTCCCTACCCAAACTGCAAAAAGTCACACAGGAAGCCTTTTCCTCTGTTGAAACTTGGTTATCCGATGCCCAATTACTACTCAACCCAAACAAAACTAAACTACTCATCTTCCAACCCACCAAACATACTCAAAACAACTCTCACTTTAACATCACAGCAAAAGACAACACCACTATATACCCAACTGAACACACCAAATTGATAGGAGTGGAAATAGACAATAAATTAAAATTTGACATTCACATATCCATGACCATAAAAAAGTCCACAAAAAACTAGGAGTGTTATACGGAAATAAGCAACTTCTCACCAAAGCAGCAAAGATTTCAATAGTAAATTCCCACCTTATATCCACCCTACTTTATGCCTCTCCAATATATACCAACCTAAGGGAATGCGATCTAAACAAGCTAGAGACCTGCTACAACAAAATCGCCAAATTCTCCACAGGGGCATCCTACCATAGTCACCACTGTCTCTCACTTGCTGAACTGGGCTGGCTTGAACTCCCTCACCTCCTTCAGTGGTATAAACTATCACTCACCCACAAACTAGTAAACCATCCACTGAATGTCCCTTCCCTGCAGAATCTACTCCAACCCTGTCGCACCACCAGACCACTAAGATCCAGCAACAAAAATCACTTGCAGATCACTAAAGCCAATAACTCTGCTGGTGAAGCACTATTCTCTTGCGCCACAGCCAAATTATGGAACTCCCTACCACCCACAATTACCTGCGTACCATCATGCACCCACTTCAAAACTTTACTAAAAGCGTACCTAAAAACATGCTGGCTATGCCCTTGCAACTCCCACTCTAATATCACCCATCCCATCCAACCACTACCTTTCTTTCCACCCCAATAACTACCTTGATTATAGCAAGCTCAGATGCTCATAAACCTAGTACTTTTTATACAGCAGGAACTTCTTATTGTAACAGTTGTTAATGTCTGTTATGTACTTCTCGGATAAAGATTCTAGTTGTCTACTGATGTACTATGTTCTTCATCTGTAAATATGCTTGTAATTAATTGCTATGTTAAATTGTTAATTGCTATGTAATCCAATGTAACTACTGTCTGTTTATTTTAACTGTGGAGCTTTTCTCTCCAGGCCTCCGCTGAAAATGGACCTACGTCCAGTCGGACACTCCCGGTCAACAAATGTAAATAAATAAATGTGATGTTTTAGAACAGATAACAGTTGCATTTAACTTTACCTGCCTTTCTAGTTCCTTTTTAATTAATGCACTGTCCAACGTCCCACCTCTATGATCATCTGCAAATAACTATGTAAAAAAATGACCTCAGGTAGTAGAATGTCTCAATAATACATTCATGCCCACCACTGATATGATTGTATTAATTTACTTACATATCTACTGCAAAGGGTTTACTGTGGTTTTGCTTATATAGAAACCATCACAAGATGAACATGTAAAAAGCCACAACTGAATTACATTGAACTGACTTCTAGCTCTGAAATAATTTATTAAGTGACCAAAGTACACAAAAGGGCATTTTAATGATCCTACAACACTTACAAAAACTGCAGGCATAGGTGTAAGTTGACTTCCTCATACTGTATACCATCTTGTCTGAATGTCCACTTTTCAAAAATATCTTTAAATCAGTACCACAAATATAGGTTCCAATGCCACAATACTGCTTAGAGTATACATCGCTGCAATCATTTTCCAGTAACCTCTGATGGTATTTCTAATCTGGCCAGCATAAATGAGTAGCTTTAAGACTGATAACATGAAAATATGGGGAAGGAATTTAATGTTTTCAAAATAAATATTCTTTTAGTCTTTATGGAAATGTTGTGATGTTATGACTTGGCTGCCTTTCAGGTATTGTAAATACTTTGAAGCTGGTAGATGACTGCTATTTCCGATGCAGAGTAAACAGCCTGTTTTCAAAGATGAAAGTGTTTAGCATGTGTATTACCCAATGCCTTTACAAAAGAATTAAAATTATGGATGAGATATACTGCATTACAATTAAAGCAATGACTTAATTCACAAAACGGAATGAATATTATACAAATATAAGTTATAAAGAGTATGCAAATATAAGTAGAAATGATGAATAAGAATAGATTGGCTGCAGATGAAATATAAAAATGAAGAGAAAAACGAAACCATACAGACAGTAGTAAAAAGATCATTTTACAAGCAGCTGCAGCAGGAACTATTTTCTTTTCAGATGGTGACAGTGAGTACTGATTAAAACTAAAAGGAGACAAGTGTTACATAAATAAGTGTGAGAAAAATAAGAAATCAACTCATTGTTATGCGTTTCAAGTGTGATGACTGTAGAGATGAATGCGGAATAATTAAGGATGATTTTGTTAAGTTGTGTATTTTGCAAACAGAAGAGCTGTAATGTGTGTCACACTCAAAGACCACTGCATGCTACATCTCTTGGTATTTATAAATTAGTGGACTTCGCTGCTTTGTCAACCAGTACTTATAACTTGAGGAATACTGTGTGCATTGACAAGTTAAGTCAAAAAAGTCATTCTCTGGTTTTAGTAGAATGACAAAACTGGATAATTTATGTTGACATAATAAAATGTATACTAGCAAGTCTAGCCTTGAGGTCATTATGAGCAACTAACAACTTTAGACTAAATAGCTATGATAACAGACTTCAGGTAGTGCTAAGTCAGGACTGTGTGGACAAGTGACAGTTCAACTATTTCAGTTAAATGATTCTTTTGAAGGGGTGTTTGTATTCCTTTTATTTCCTAGCAGTGTACATAATGGTGCATTTCTTCTTCACTTCTCCCTTTACTGTGTTCCCGGTGGCAAGTGTAGGTCAGATGAACATTAAAATCATTTTGGCAGCCATCAACTTCTTTCTGTCGGAGAATTAGAGTTCTCCCATGAAAAATAATGTTTCATCACACTAGCTCATAAACATTGACAGAGAAACATACCTTTACTAATGCACTGTTAGCAAGCCAGACTGTGCCTGATATGGTAGCTTGCTTTTTCTGACAGAACACAGCTGTACATTATTTCTGTTGTTATAAAGTTATGCTCATAGGTTTGCAACACTTAACCTCTCGGTTGTTTATCAGAAGTTTCATACAGAGTTTCATCCCCCCTTTACGAGTTAATATAGCTAAATGCTTATTGTGCTTTTTACTTGAACGTTCAGATGGTTGAAACGCCCAATATCTTGAAGTCCTGTTTTTTCAAAGCTGTTGAGTGGGGATTGGTAGGGGATTAAAGCTTGTATGTGTGTGTCTGGAGGTTAGGTAATACTATAGGTTTTATGTGTTTGCATGTGAGTGTGTGAAGTTTTTTAGTTAGGTAATAGGTTAGACCTTATGTTTATAGTATGAATGGGTACGTGCTGGTGTGTATGAGTGTGTCTTGTGTAGTGTGTAGTGGCAGTGGTACAGGAAGGATATTTTAAGGTACAGTGTGGGGTTAGCGCAGGGTTAGAGTTAGCATGCATCACTGAGTTGGTGTACGGGGTGGGGGGAGAACCTTAAAAATCACTTCCTGTAACACTGCCTCAATTCAGATAAACTGGAGGCTAGTGTTATTGGGATGATTTAGCGTAAAGATAGGAAAGGAACTTATTATCCTCTTCCGATGTTTCACTCAATCGATGTTTAAGTAATCTGGACGTATTTATGTTCAGACTTATTCTTGTCTGTGTGTTTTGCTAGTCATTAAGTAAGTACGATCATATGTAAGTAAATCAGCTAAACACCCCCATGGACTTAACATTTGCAAGTTTGATAACCATTGTTACATACAGTCTTTTTTTAACACAATGTAAATTTTCACTATTTCATTGCATGTCAGTTCAAGACAGCATGCATGTGTGCACAGACTGAGAGATTATACTTACTAAATTTGATTTTAATCAGGTGACTCACTGGGTTACACTTTGCTTTGTTTACTTACTACCCTTTACTTTGTTTTGAGGGACTTTCATATTCAAATGTTTCGCTAGTGGCTTTCAAGTTCCATTTAACAAGCTTGAATACTGCAGATGTTTTTATGCACATTAATTTGACACTCGTTTGAAAGAATATTCCAAAATCATGTTGTTGCATTACTGAAAGGTGAAAGATGTTTATCTGATTTTGTTACTTAGCTCTTAATGACAGTTAAAAATTATTGCCATATTTTAGCTACAACATACGGTAATGTATTTTAAGAGGTTTCTTTAACAGATAAGGAATGTATGGCAAACTGTAAAACAATGTAAGACTTACAGCTAAGCTGTTATAAACCTCCATTTCATGGACTATTTAATTATTTGCTCAGGGTCACAGCTAACAAGTTTCTGTTTAAGTAATTAGTTATTCATTATCAGATAAAGTATATCCAGGTCATTACATATTGCCTCCTAACAAACATCCATGATGCATAGGGACACAATTGGGTTGGATTGCACAACCATTCTTATAAAGGCACTGGTGGTCATTAACGTAGAATATACCAATGACCTTATAAAACACGGTATGTCTAAAAATGTTTTTTTTTTTTCTATGACCCAGAAAAGCAACAAGATTCCCCACTGCGACATACAGGAGATTTCTGTAGGGCATAGTGGGAAACATGCGTTTCCTGAGATGCGTCATTCCCCCCTTGCAGTGAGTTTCTTAGCTTATCATCCATTGTAATCATGGCAGTAGCCTTGTCTCAGATGTGTGTGTCTGACATTGTGCTGCCTGAAAAAAATAACATACAAATCAGAAAACTCAGGGAATAGGTCTTCAGGATTGTCATCTGATTAAAACAGGATTATGTGAATTGTGTTTTTATATATTCCCTGGATATACGCATTATGACCGAAACCTGGCTCAAACCTCACATTAGAATTGAGGAAATACACCCAATAGGTTATGACCTATTCCATGTGGATAGGCTATCTAAGAAAGGGGGTGGTGTTGCTCTAATGTTTAAACACCACCTAAATATTCAAATTTTTAACATATCAGCCCCCCAAATTGGAAATGAAGAAATCCTATATGCTTTCCTCAAACTAAATCCAAATAAAAAAAATAACATCATTGGATGCTATTTCCCACCTGGCCACATCTCAACCCTAGAAAACCTCTTCAGTTGGGCTAACCATCACCTTCCCTAACAAACCATAATTCTAGGTAATTTTAACATCAATGGGCTATCCTGCAGCAACAACCAACCAGCCCTCCACCTAAACCTTCATGGTTTCTCCCAACTTATCCAGTTACCCACTTGGATAAATAAAAACTCTAACAAACATTCTACTCTTGACTGGATACTAGTCAACAAAGCCCTTCAATTATATTTAGCTGACTGCCTACCAGACAGCCTCAGTGACCATACCTCGATATTCCTACTGAAACACCACTTATATTGTGCTAAACCCATCATCTATCGACAAATACATAACAGGGTAAACTTTAACCTGCTCACATTTATCTCGTCCATTAAAAACTGTAATTAGGTGCCTCTTAACTACTTCAGTCTAGATATAGCTGTTCAGTCCTTTAATAGCACCTTCCTAAACATCCTAAATACTTATGCCCATATAAGAAATACTAGAGTCAAAGCTCAGCACTCCCTGTGGCTACAGAAAGCCATGGTCACTTATGAAAATCAGAGACAGGGCCTGGGATCACTTGCGCCTAACAAAAACCCCCTCAGCTAGACAGAAATTCCTAGAATTGCGCAATAGGGTCAAAAGACTAATAAATGATGACAAAACCCAATATATCAGACTGCCCTAAACTCCTCCCAACACAACCCCAAGCAATTCTGGTCCTCCATAAACTCCATTCTCCACCCAGGTAAAGTTGGCATCCCCTACCTACCTCTCTCCCCTCCTCCAAAAGTGTTGCTGCCTCATTCAATAAGCACTTCACAGAAACCACTATATCTTTAGCTAAGTAACACAACCCTTTCCCCTTCCTCCACACATCAACACCTAATATTCTTCCCACTGTCTTTTCATTTACTCCAGTCCCTACCTCCAACATAAAAAAACTTCTACTTAAACTTAAGCCTACCAAACTAGCTGCTAACAATCTCCTCTGTGGATACCTAAAAATATCAGCTGACGCCTTAGCCTATCCAGTCTCTATCTTGATTAACCAGTCCTTATCAGAATGCTATGTCCCTACACTATGGAAAATATCCCACATCAAACCCCTCCATAAAGGTGGCTCCTCTACTGAACTCTCCAATTACCATCCCATAGCCATCCTTTCTCTTCTTTCTAAGATACTTGAGAGATGCATTCATACTCAAGTCGTACATTACCTCCTAACTAATAACCTCCTCTCCACCCAACATGGCTTCAGGCCATACCACAGTGCTACTACTGGTTTGCTCTCTTTCACTAACACTATCCTTCATCATAAAAACAGTGGCTTGTTCTCCTCTGCAACTTTCCTGGATATATCGAAGGCTTTTGAAATGGTCTTTCACAAACAACTTATCTCTGTACTCAACCTATCCTTTTCCTAATCAGCTGCAGACACAGCTGGTTTCACAGCTATCTAATTGGCCGCCAACAATCCGTTGCTTGGCAGAATGAACTATCTCCTCAACTCCATGTCACACTTGGTGTTCCCCAAGGATCCATCCTTGAACCTCTACTTTTCTCACCCTTCACCAATAATCTATTCACTGCCACCAAACAGGCCTCTCATATAGTATGCAGATGACTCCACCATCATCTGCTCAGCCCAAACCCTACCTGAACTGCATAAGTTCACACAGGAAGCCTTTACCTCTGTTGAAACTTGGCTTTCTAATGCTCAACTAATACTCAACCCAAACAAGACTAAACTCCTCATCTTCCGAACCACATAATCTAACCTAACCAACTCCCACTTTAATATCACAGCCAATGACAACAGCATCATCTCCCCAACAGAACACACCAAACTACTAGGTGTGGAGAATGACAACTGTCTCAGATTTGACATTCACGTTGCTCTAACCATAAAAAAGATGCACAAAAAGCTAAGGGCTTTGTACAGAAATAAGCAATTCCTCAACAAATGAGCAAGAATTTCAGTTGTCAATTCCCACCTTATCTCCATCTTACTCTACACCTCTTCCTATATTTACCAACCTTACACAAACCGACCTAAATAAGCTTGAGTTTTGCTGCAATAAAATTGCTAAGTTTGCCACTGGGGCATCCTATCGCAGCCGCCTCTGTATCTCACTTACTGAACTTGACTGGCTTGAACTCCCTCAATTTCTTCACCTGAATCCACTCTCTTTCGCTGAGAAGTTAGTAAACTATGCCCTTAAATTCCCATCTCTTCAAAATCTACTCCAGTCCTACTGTACCATCAGATCACTATGCTCCAGCAGCAAAAATCAACTTCAGGTAACCAAAGCTAAGAACTCAGCTGGAGAAGCACTTTTCTCCTGCAATATATTCAGGTTATGGAGCACTCCGCCACCCTCTATAACCTCACTACCATCATGCAATCACTTCAAAGCTATACTAAAAATTAACTTAAAAAATTACTGGTCATGCCCTTGCACCAATCCTGATTAGTTACCCCCTTTTTTCCTACCTGTCCCCTCCCCTAGACACCCTGCCCACCCTGTATGATTCATTTCAATCTTTCATCTGCAGGTGCTGGCATTTCTTTTCTAACTTCCTTTACCACCTCACTTCATCTCAACTCCAAATGCATCTTCAGCTACCTCACAGCTACCCACTAACTATTCCACATATACAACTTCCTCTTCCTCCTCTCTCACTCCTTACTCTTCCCCTGCTGTTCCTCCTAGTTCCTCTCTTGCTCACTCCACCATCTTGCAGAACACCTGCTTATATTTGTTTCAGTTTACAGTAATACCTGATATGTCGAAGAGCTTTTAACTGTATCTGTGCTGTGATTGTTAATATCTGAAATACTTTTACTATGCAAGGCTATGGAATGTATCATCATGGAACTTTTAAACAATGACATTGGTGGTCTCCAAACTCTGAACCCTACCCAATTTGGGTTTGTAAAAGGCAGATCATGTATCCTAAACCTGATAGACTTCTTTGAAGTGGCCACCACAGCCGTAGATGAGGGTAAGGTGGTTCATACAGCCTATCTAGATCTCGCCAAAGCTTTCAACACCATCCCCCACTCTGGAATTATAGATAAACTCACTAAACTAGGTATAAATCCCTAAGTCACAAGATGGGTTGCCAACTGGCTCACTGACAGAACCCACACTGTGAAAGTAACAGACTCTAAATCCAACTTCCGATCAGTGACAAGTGGAGTACCACAGGGTTCAATCCTGGGTCCTCTCCTGTTTGGTATCTACTTCTCTGAAGTACAGGCTAACACAGAAGGTCTTTGGCTAACAAAGTTCACAGATGACTGCAATCTAGGAGCCATAATCAAAACTCCTAATGATGCGGACATCCTACAAAAGGGCCTCACTGAGACAGATGCCTGGTGTGAAAGCCATGATCTCAAGCTCAATGCCAAAAAGTGCATGGTCATCCCTTTTGGTAAAAAACTCTGTACCCATGAACTACCACATAGACGGTAGTCTACTTAACACCGAAAGTGTGATAAGAGACCTTGGGACACAGGTGGACAGTAGTCTCTCCTTTGATAATCACATCACCACAGTAGTCAGGAAATCCTTCTACGTGGCACACCTCATCACAAAAGGTTTCTCATCCATGAAAAAAGAGGTCATTGTTCCCCTCTACTCATCACTCATTAGACACATTATAGAGTACAACACCCCTTTTGGTATGTACTTCACAAGACATCTACAATTGGAAAGGCTGCAGAAATACCTCACAAAGAGGATTACCAGCCTCAAACAGATGCCCTATGCAGACCATCTCAAAAAACTCCAGCTTTACTCCGTCGCATATAACCAACTCAGAGGCGATCTCTGCCTAACATACAAAGCTATGTCAAACTCAGAGCTGTTGGACATGCCCACTTAAAGAAATCCCAATCCCTCCGAGCTACATGCTCTAGTAACCTAAACCTTGTCACCACAATAAACAGAACATGCTGGAGGGATAGATTCCTGTCCCAGAGACTTCCCATACTCTGGAACAAACTACCTATCTATGTCAAACAAAGCTCCTCATCAGCACTCTTCAAGAAAAATCTTGATGATTGTATGAGATATAGGAAATTCACCCCAGGGATCACTTCTGTGGCTCTGCTCGACAGGGGCACAGGAAAATAATTTTCTTGGGTGGCCAAAGCCAGGGTACCATTTGGCTAGGCTTATATAGGCCCTAGGGCCAATAGCCTAGTACCTACCTATGAGCCATACTGCATGTATACAATGCTCCTATGCATACATTATTGGCTACCCTATGTATATCTATTATTTTTATTTTTATTTTATTTTACATTTGTTGACCGGGATAGTCTGACTGGATGCATGTCCATTTTCAGCGGAGGCCCGGGGAGAAAAGTTCCAAGGGTAAGCAGATACAACATTACATAATACCAGCATTACATATTACAAACAGACTATTTACAGAGATTACATAAGTAAGCAAGTTAAACAAGTTCCACAGGTTAGAGTTAATCCCGAGCGTAAATCAGGATTAAATTAAATTACACAGTAAGATGGTTAACAGATTTTTACACATTCTAGAGAGAGTTAGCCAGGCTTGATACAGTGATATAGCCAGTTAAGTGACAAATGTTGTTTGAGTCTAGTTTTAAATTGACCTAAGGTGGAAAGTAAGGTAATATCAGCTGGATGAAAGTTCCAGGATCTACTTACAGAGTTTGCAAAGAGAGTCTCACCGGCTGTGTTATTAATTTTGCTAGTCTGAATTAGTAGTCTGTTAGAGGATTGAAGCGGTCTAGGATTGTTATAGGGAGTGATAATATTTTTAAGTGCAGGAGTATTGTCCGGATTATAGAGGTTTTTATAGGCCATAATCAGTTGGTTATACTGGATTAGGCTGGGTAGTTCAAGCCACCCAAGCTGGTTTAGATAAATGCAATGATGTGTCCTAAATGGCAGCCCAGTGGCAAACCTGGCAATGTGGTTGTAGCAAGTTGAGAGTTTAAGGACAGTCTTGTTTAAATTTGAGAGTAGAGGGGATACATACAGAAGGGTTGAAAGAAGGTGAGAGCGAGCTATGGCAATTTTAGCTGGAGGGGTTAGGAAGGCTTTTATTCTGTAAAGTGACCCTAGTTTTTTATTGATGGTTTTGATAGTTTGGTTAACATGCAGGTCGAATTTTAGATTATTATCTATGATGACACCTAATAGTTTTGTAGAGGGGTCGGGGGAGATTATTGTGTCATCATATGAATTTATGGTAAAGGTGAAAGCAGTAGACCTATGTGCTGGTGAAAATAACAGCATTTTAGTTTTTCTGGGATTTAGGATCAGACGACATTCAGAAAGCCAGTTTTCTATTATATTAAAGGTGGTCTGGGTAGCTGACCATAACTCTATTGGAGATGTGGCCGAGCAAATCAGAGTAGAGTCATTAGCATATTGGATACAGCTGACTTTTAGGATGACAGTATAAAGGTCGTTAATGAAGATGGAGAACAGCAAGGGCCCTAGTACAGAGCCTTGTGGTACTCCAAGGGTGTTAGGTAGAAGGTTAGAGAGTTTGTTCTGCCAGCGGACAGCCTGCTGTCAACCATTCAGGTAGGACTGAAACCACTGAAGGGCTCTAGTATCTAGACAGAATGTTTGCAGGGTGTGGATTAAAAGTTGGTGATCAACCATATCGAATGCCTTGGAAAGATCCAAGAAGAGGGCTGATGATATATAATTATTGTTGCAATTATGGTTTATGGTGTTGGTAAAGGCTAGGAGGGCTGAAGTAGTGCTGTGATGAGGACAGAAGCCATGCTGAGTGTCTGCCATAAGGGTGATTCTGGATTAGGTGGTGCATGAATTGTCTATGAAAACATTTTTCCATAATCTTTGCAAGTGGAGAGAGTATAGCTATTAGCCTATAATTGGAGAATTCAGTAGAGCTGCCTCCTTTGTGAAGTGGGATTACATAGGATATTTTAAAGATGGCCATCCTGGATTATCCTTCATGTAACTATGTTGTTCATATTAAATGATGCTGCTATTCTTAGTATTGTTCGCTTGTATTCCTATCGAATGTTTATTCATGTAACTCTTTTGTTAACGTGTTTTGTGTGGAGCTTTTCTCTCCAGGCCTCCACTGAAAAAGGACCTGTGTTCAGTAGGATTTTCCCGGTAAACAAATGTTAATAAATAAGTATTGATTTGCTGATTGTTAAGACACCAAGCAGGCTATAGGCTGCACACTGATAGTGAACAAGATGCACTGAAGGCTACTGATGGGTATACAGTGATGCACTAATGCTCTTCGGTTTATTTAAAAGTGACATTGCTGAGTTACAGGAAGAAAAATTACTTTCATGGAGTTACCAGCTAGGCATGAGGTCCAGGATGCTAACTCAATTTTCCAAGAGCATTGTCTGATTAAGTGATTCCTATATTGTCATATAACAGACAAATGCAGGCTGAAAGACTCAAACCCTGGACTACAGGAAACAGCACACTAACAACTAATAACCTTCTTTTAATGCATTAACTATCAGACATAGACAGTTAGCAGATCATGGAAACAGAAATGTCTAGCATGGCTGAAGGTAACAAAGCAGCAGCATAGAACAATAAATTAGCCATGGGGACGCTGGCTGGAGTACATAAAACAATGCACCGTCTGTAGAAAATGAGCTGTTATCCTTTGTAGAGACCATTGTATGTTGTGGACTGCTCAGAAGATAAACAGATTAAATATACTCCAGTGAAGGGACACTAGAAAGGCTTGGGTTACAGGGTTTGCAGCAGACCATATAGAGAGGCAAAGACTGAAAATACTTAGCATTTGCTTTGAGAAAAGGTTGCAGGCAGCGAACATTATGGAATCTACAGACTATATTACAAGAGCAGCATTAAATTAAAATGATAACATGTTCTAGAAAAGGGGGTATGAGAGGATAACAGAAAAAAATCTAAATACAGGGAGGACAGTTTTGATATAATGGAATGCAGGGAGTAAACTTCTTCAAGAGATTATGATGTCAAAAATAGTATGGCTTTAGAAATGCAGATGGCAAACATAAAACATATCCATAAACAAATATATCCATGTTAACAAATGACTGTGAATGCAGGGAATTACCCAGAATTCTGTAGCTTTTCTCAACACAGAAGTGCCAGCTTTCATATTTAGTGATATGGTAGTTCCTCTGACTTGAATGCTTTTTTCAAGGTGCACTTTAGACCTGCAGTTAGCTGTTTGTGGCCATACAGGCACAGAATGGACAATATCTGCACTGCAGAAATCCCTTTACAAAGAATTTCCATCGATAAGTTTTACAGCTATCTAAATGAAAAAATAAGTGGTCAAAAGCACAAAGGAGATAAATCCTATCCTTAGGCAAGCTATCATCATCATCTTCTTTCGGCTGTTCCCGTTAGGGGTCGCCACAGCAGAACAACTGTTTCCATTTCTTCCTGTCCTCTGCATCTTGCTCTGTCATACCATCACCTGCATGTCCTCTCTCACCACATCCATAAACCTTATCTTAGCCCTTCCTCTTTTCCTGCTGCCTGGTAGCTTCATCCTTAGCATCTTTTTCCCATTATACTCAGCATCCCTCCTCAACACATGTCCAAACTGACGTAATCTTGCCTCTCTGGCTTTGTCTCCAAACCTTCCAACCTGGGCTGACACTCTAATATACTTATTCCTAATCCTGTCCACCCTTGTCACACCCAGTGCAAATCTTAACATCTTTAACTCTGCCACATCCAGCTCAAACTCCTGCCTTTTTGTCAATGCCACTGTCTCCAACCCATATAACATAGCTGATCTCACTACCCTCTTGTAGACTTTCCCTTTCACTCTTACAGGTACTCGTCTGTCACAAATCACTCCTGCCTTCTACACTCACTCCATCCTGCCTGTACTCTCTTCTACACCTCTCTTCCACACTCACCGTTACTCTGAACTACTGAGCCTAAGTATTTAAACTCATCCACCTTCGCCACCTCTACTCCCTGCATCCTCACCATTCCTCTATCCTCCCTCTCATTCACACACATATATTCTGTCTTAGTCCTGCTGACCTTCATTCCTCTTCGCTCTAGAGCATATCTCCATCTCTCCAGGGTCTCCTCCACCTGTGCCCTACTCTCACTACAGATCACAATGTCATCTGCAAACATCATAGTCCACGGGGACTCCTGTCTGATCACGCAAGCTATAAAATCCTTAATTCATTTCTTGTTCTGTAGTCCAGATTATAAACTAAAGCAAGATGTTTCTCGTTGAATCATACATTTTTCCCAGTTTTTTTCTTCATTGTGCAATTGCCAATGGCCTTTGCTCTATGCTTTGTTTTTGCACTGGTACTGCTATATTTTCAGATGGATACGGCATCTTCAAAGGAGTCGCCTGCTACATCATTACTGGCTACAAGCTGTAACTTATTTTCATATTCTGAATGAGTTGCAGAGGGCAATCACTAAGCATGCGTTGTAAAATACGCTGCATGTTAGTTGTTCTCATTTGCCAAGGCATTGGTTTTTGGGAGCTAGAAAGCTCATATCTTATGCAGTTCCCTACATGAAGGCATTCAAAGGGTTGATTGTCCTATGCAAACTTGGGCATAAAATACAGAATTACCAAAGACTGATATTTTCACCTTACTTGCACTAGCAAATCCTTGGTTCAGTTATATGGCACATTGTAGTTTAGACTGTAATAAGGAAACAAAAGCATGACATGTCTGGAAGCTTGCATACTCTGCTTGGAATGCACATCTTTAGGGAGCAGGACAGTACATCAAGGCATACAACCCTTGAATAGTAGTTGTTGTTGAACACCCTTCCCATGAATTTTTAGTTAAGGGTTTCCTGCATCATATTCCGGCTGCTAATTAGATGACAGGCTCAGTCTTACTTGAAAAACATACAAACACTAAATTAAAGCCGGAGCTTATAATGGCTGGGTTAATTTTACCTGCATTTTTCACTCCTGTTGAGTTCCCTAAAATTAGTTACTAAACATTTCTGCTATGCCCTCCAACACATTTTAGCTCCTTATTAAACTGAAAAGTTCACCTCAGGCTTTGTGCCCCTGAATGGCTCACAGCAATGGTTATCCCACTCCACAAAGGGGGAACCACCACGGACCCTGGGAACTACCGCCCCATTAGCCTGATGAGACTGGTCTGCAAGGCTATGGAGCATATCATCATGGAACTTATAAATAATGACATTAGTAATCTCCAAACTCTGGACCCTACCCAGTTCGGGTTTGTAAATGGCAGATCATGTCTCCTAAACCTGACAGACTTCTTTCAAGCGGTCACCAAAGAGGTAGATGAGGGTAAGGTGGTTCACACAGCCTATCTAGATCTCGCTAAGGCTTTCGACACCATCCCCCACTCTGGAATTATAGACAAACTCACTAAACTAGGTATAAATCCCTATGTCACAACATGGGTTGCCAACTGGCTCACTGACAGAACCCACACTGTGGAAGTAGTAGACCAACTTCAGACCAGTGACAAGTGGAGTACCACAGGGTTCAGTCCTAGGTCCTCTCCTGTTTGGTATCTACTTCTCTGAAGAACAGGCTACTTTGGCTAACAAAGTTTGCAGATGACTGCAAACTAGGAGCCATAATCAAAACTCCTAATGATGTGGACATCCTACAAAAGGGCCTCACTGAGATAGATGCCTGGTGTCAAAGCCATGTCCTCAAACTCAATGCCAAAAAGGGCACTGTCATCCCTTTTGGTAAAAATTCTGTACCCATGAACTACCACATAGCGGTAGTTTACTTAACACCGAAAGTGTGATAAGAGACCTTGGGACACAGGTGGACAGTAGTCTCTCCTTTGATAATCACATCGCCACAGTAGGTGGCACACCTCATCACAAAAGGTTTCTCATCCAGGAAAAAAAGAGATCATTTTTTCCCCTCTACTCATCACTCATTAGACCCATTATGGAGTACAACGCCCCTTTTGGTATGTACATCACAAGTTATCTGCAACAACTGGAAAGGCCACAGAAATACCTCACAAAGAGGATTACCGGCCTCGAACAGATGCCCTACGCAGACCGTCTCAAAAAACTCCAGCTTTACTCTGTTGCATATCGCCTACTCAGAGGCGATCTCTGCCTAACATACAAAGCTATGTCAAACCCAGAGCTGTTGGACATGCTCCACGTAAAGAAATCCCAATCCCTCCAAGCTACATGCTTTAGGGACCTAAACCTTGTCACCACAATAAACAGAACATGCTGGAGGGATAGATTCCTGTCCCAGAGACTTCCCATACTCTGGAACAAACTACCTATCTATATCAAACAAAGCTCCTCATTAGCACTCTTCAAGAAAAATCTTGATGATTGGATGGGAGATAGGGAATTCACCCCAGGGATCACTTCTGTGGCTCTGCTTGACAGGGGCACAGGAAAATAATTTTCTTGGATGGCAAAAGCCAGGGTACCATTTGGCTAGGCTTATATAGGCCCTAGAGCCAATAGCCTAGTACCTACCTATGACAGAATTTTAGATGCAGAAAGTGCATGGTTTATATAATCCTTCTATTGACTAACTGTATCCTGTGTACATCACAGCAAAAACATTATTCTTAGAACAGCATTTGGCAGTTAATATAATTCTTTGTAACAGAACTGATTCTGAAAATGGGTATGTATGCATTATATATGTGTTATTAGTACTAACACAGTATACAGCAAGTAGTTATTATTCACACAAGCTCTCAACAATAAGTACTGTAATGAAGAGTGTCTTTACACACACACACACACACACACACACACACACACACACACACACACACACACACACACACACACACACTTCCACTGACAGCCTTTTGTTTACTCAGCCTTTGGAAATAGAATATTATAATCAGCTGTATAAAAAAGTCTCAGGAACTTAAACCATTACTGCCACTGTTGTAACAATATTAAAGGAAATCATTTGGGTATTAGTGAAGTTTATACCATTAAAAATATTAGTAATCCAAAGCAAGTACCCAGTACACAGCGTCAGTGAAAGGATTTTTTGAGCGGCAAGGCAGCAGTGATACAAACAGTACAATACGTAGTACAATAAACAATCCACAATCCAATTTTACTCAACTAGAGTGGTTTGTAGTTGTTATTTGTGTAGTATGTGACGTGAATGATTTTAATTAATGTATGCAAGGATTTCAGTTTTTATTGGTTAATTTAAACTTGGTACTTGTATTTAAATGGTACTTTACAGTTTCATTGTGTTTTTCTGATGAAGTTACTGACGAAACGTGGATTGTTTATTGTACTATGTATTGTACTGTTTGTATCACTGCTGCCTTGCCGCTCAATAAATCCTTTCACTGACGCTGTGTACTGGGTACTTGCTTTGGATTACTAGTTTTCTTCAGTACCTTCCATTTCTGTGTTTTTTACCATTAAAAATATCCCCAAACCTGTGCTTCTTTATTAGCATTTCCAGTAATGCCTTGTATATTCCCTTCAGTAATGCTTTCTTCTGTAGAGATGATGTCTTAATACTGTTTATGAAATCACAGCGTACAGATATAGATGTTGAGTGTTATAAATAAGACATCACAGTGTAATTTACAATGAAACAGTGAGTTGTTTTTACTGTCTTACTCACAGCAGGCTCATTTCTATGGAGATATTTTCCATAATAGATAAAATTAATGAGTTGACAAAACTATATGCAGTAAGAGATGGAGAGTATGTAAATCATTTATATTTTCATATTTCTAATTTTGCCTGAGGCAATTTATCAGATTCTGCATGTTGTTTACTTATTTATTTTATGACTAGGTGAGGTGATTTAAACAGGGTATTTTCACTCACTGCCTGGAGAAAAACAAAGAAATATTGGAAGGTAGTAAAACTACAAAAAGTCAGATGCTTTCATATACAGATATAAATTTATAAGGTACAGAAATTGACACTTTGCATGTGTAATATGATACATTTTTAAATAAGAAGTGTGTATTATTCAGTAAGCCTGTTATGTGGAATAATAGGTGCACTTTGTTTTATATTTTAACTATATTTCAGAACATTTTTGAATGAACAAATTTTTTTACTTAATCTTATATGATGATGTAGAACTTATTATATTTTAGGTCCTAAACAGACAAAGCCAAAAATAACTGCCAGTTAAAGGCACAAAATCAGGGACAGTGTTAAAATATCACTCCGATTCACTTAAAAAGTTAGTAGACCAACAGGTTTTGCATCAGTATGCATTTTCTGAAAACTATGTTTGCATTGGCATGCATTTTCTGAACTATTGTAATCCTTAATGACAAACAAGAAAATCAGAACTTTTATGAGGGACAGAGAGAGACAGTCCAGAAAATTCTGTGCAATTGATAGGTATGCTTTGTTAAGTGTTTTTATTCTGGTTTGGGAATATGTTAAAGAACTGAAAAAAGATAAATGGGTAAACTAAAGCAAATGACCCAAGGAGGGCCAACAGTTATCACTGTGTGCTTACTACAAGGAGGCATGATTTGATATGACTAGGGCAATACTGCAGCATTCGTATTGTCGGGAAAAAAAGATGAACGTGCAAACGTTGTGTAGCTACATTAGATAAATTACAAGCTGGACACAAATGTAGTAAGGCCAAGGAATCAAAATGTTATCAAAAAATAACAGACAGTAAAACACTCCAATATAAAACATAACTGTAAAACAATACAAGATTTATACAGCTGTTCTATGTTTGGATTAATATATTTTGTAACTTATGGTTCTCTGAGATAATTGTATTCCTTGTAGGCAGGATGTTTTTCCCACTCTGTGACTTGCATGCTAATCCAAGCTATGACATTTTAGCCATGTCAATAGTTGGGCAGTTGGTCATTTTAGAAATCTGCTACTTTGGAAGCATAGTCTTTATTTTTGCAGTAATGCTTAACAGCACTTCAATGGTGAAATTATGAATGAAACATTTGTTCAGTGGTCAGGGATTTGTCATAATTCTGCAGAGTGAGATAATCCATATCCACACAGCCCTGAGGATGAGAAGACGAAGGTCAAGGGATTTAGTGAATGAGATTCAAAGAAACGGCTAAAACAATTCCTTGGGGACCTCCAGCCTCATGTTAGCTTTTTCTGCCATAGGTTCATAGGTAATTAATAGGCGACTGGCTCTTGGGTATCTTTAGAATATATCTCAGCATTATCATGAAACTTTTAACTTTTTTAATTTACATGTTATCCCTATCCATAATGGTCATGGGTGCTAAACCAGAGGTGAATTTGTGGTTTCCCATCCATTCATCCAGATGTGGTTTCCCATCCATGCATTCAAATTACATTTGAATAGAATAAGTGAAGGACTCCAAAGAACTGGTGTTCTATGTAATACATATACATCTCTCCAACATGTTCTATTTATGTTGTAGGAGAGATTAAAATCTAAGTACTGAGTATTTATACCACCATTAGACTTGCAGAAGTGCAGCAGATCTGAGAGGCTAGGGTCTTCTGAGGTTCTGTGTATCAGGCATAGATTGGTCCTCGGTAGCCTCCAGAATACTGAGAGGAGGGGCAAGGCTTGGAGATGGTCAGTGTAGTTTTTGATTTAAGTACATAATTTTGAATTGCAGTCATTCAAGCTGTTTTAAGTGTTTGGACAGGAAGATACAAAAAGGGGGCACTACACACAATGACTGGCCTAATAAGTGCTGGACACAGTGGAATTTTCACATTCCTGGATCTAGAGGTCATACTGTGCAGTGTAAAAGGACTTTCGTGCAACAGTGGATGCATGGTAATCACAGGAAAGTTTGTTGTCTACATAGTTCCCCAGGTTCCTAACAGATTAATTTTCAGGGGTCTGTTGTTGATGTAAAAGTTACAGAGGACATCATGCTTGCTGAAGGAGACTAGTATACATTTTTTGGCATTTAATTTTAATCCATAGTTATGATACCAGACATTTGTTTGAGAAAGGTCTTCTTGGACGATCTTGATGTCTTCTGAAGAGTTTATGATGACACCAGGGTTATAGTCATTTGCAAACTTGGTTAGCCATAAACCCTTAACATTAGCTTTGACCTCCAAGATTTAAATGCCAAAGATGAATGGTCCAATCACTGAACCCTTGGGTATACCATTACTGACAGATATTTTTGTGAAGGTAGATACATTAGCATAATTTACTGAGTTCTGTAGTGAGATAATTTGCTATCTAATCTAAGTTACACAAGGATTATCATTTAGCTGGGAGAGTTTATTGACAACATTTGAGTGTAGTATGGTGTTGAAAACCTTTGCAAGGTCTAGATATGTGGTGTATATCAGTTTTCCCTCATCCAGCAGTAAACTTTTCAAAGAAGTCAATGAGGTTAAACAAGCAAGATTTACCTTTGACAAAACCAAACTGGCTTGACTCAGGACTTTGTAGGATACCTATACCCTAATTTATTAATTCCATAATGAGCTTATCTGTAGCCTTACAGATGATGCTAGTCAGACTTATGAATCTGTAATTACCTGGGCCCATTGAAGCCCAATGTTGTGCAGAGGGATGACTTTTACTGTTCTGAATTCATCTGCACAAAGCCTGTTTGGAGGCTGATAATGAATAGCCTCTGCAGAGTGTTTGACACATCCTGTTTTAGACTGGCCAGTAGGTATGACACCTGGCCCCACAGAAGCAGTGTTCTTGCCCTTGAAATCTGCTTTGAGGACTTGTTCTTGGGAGATTTGTATGGGGGTAAATGCTGGTACATGATCTGGGAATGTAGGGGGTGGTGGGGTGAAGTTAGAGTTAAATTCATCTGCTATTAGACTGGCTATGCCCTTAGGGTCTGAATATGTGATATCATTTACTTTTAGGTCTGTGCAGCGTTTCTGATTTTTCTAACATAGTTAACCAAGGCCTTATGGCCTTCCTTTGCCTGGGTGGCTATTTTTTACATCACATTTGGCTTTGGCTGACTTGATCAGGAGCCGGTTCCCTGTTAAGTTTGGCGAGAGTGTTTTTAAAATATTAATGGTTACATTTATTATTCCATGCAATGTTTTTTTTTTCCCTTTTATTATAGACCCTATCTAGACATGGGTTCCACTAAAGGGAATTGTTTTTAAATTTGCCACCTGTACAGTACTTTGGAAGGGGGCAGATGCATCTGTGAAGGCAATCACGTGCTTATAATACAGCAGTAAATGAATCTGCATATTCATTTGGGTCATTAGGATGGAGTGGAGTAAGAAGAGACAGAAAAAATGCACTCGTTATATTGCATCATGGTATCTGAAGCTAGTACCAAGGGGGTTTGAATATAAACTGGAGCTACTTTTAATGAGGGCAGGTCTGTGAAAGAAAGTGTAGGATTTTCCCACAAGTAGGAAGGGGAAGGGTTCCATGGTTGGAGCTGAGTTTAAATGGCAGATTCCTAAGGAAGATGAATATGAGGAGCCTTCAAGAACTGGGAAAGAAATCTGTTAAAAGGAAAGTAGTGATCAAGCTGTGTTGGATGCATTATTAGCCTGTGTTTGACAAGCTGATCTCCTGTGTAAGGAAAGTAAATCCCTATGAGATACATTCTGCTGAAAACTGGTGGGACTACAATGAACTGTGCTTTCTGTATGTACTGAGCTGCTGTTAGATACCATTGATTTATAAACTAAGGCACATTGTTAGGGTTAGGGGTAGGGGAAAGACGTAGAAAATGCTTAGAAATT
The DNA here is from genome assembly GCF_019279795.1 of Protopterus annectens. NCBI lineage: Eukaryota > Metazoa > Chordata > Ceratodontiformes > Protopteridae > Protopterus > Protopterus annectens. The sequence continues at coordinate 518,129,432 of NC_056743.1, read as the reverse complement.
GGGGTCATAAAGGAATCTCAGAGTGAATAGAATAATCACACTGTACAGGTATCCAGTCCTAATATATGTGTCAGATTTTCTAAAAACTACAGAAAACTAAACATCTGTAAATTAGGCTCATACCCTATGTCCTGAGTGAATGAACTAGTGGAAAAGTTAACCAACGCTAGGTATCTCCCACTTTGTGCTTAACTAAAGGCTCCTGTCAAATTCCACAAAGGAGAAAATGGCATTTTCTATGTCAAATGGCCTCTTCTACTACAGAGTCATGCACATTGGGTTTCGATGAGAGCACCAATGATATATAAAGGCTCATATTTAGGGTACTCAGGCCCCACACAAGATATTCAGCAGCCTGTCTGAACAATGTGCTCAGTTTCTGCAAGGATGGCGAAAGTCATTTCTTAAAGTGCAGGCTGGTTTGGACTCCCTCTGACAAGCTGGCCTAACAGCAAAAAAATCTAAGTGCAAGTTGGGCAAGTCAGACGCCCACTGTTTGAGCTATGTAAAAGACAAGGGAATCATAAAGCCTCAGGGTCAAAAAGTATTTGCATTATTAAACTGGACTAGATCCGTGATACAAAGGCAGGACTTTTATGGGCTGTTACCTGTCTCATGGCTAATCTAACCAATGGTAGGCCCCTGCTAAGTGACAAACAGATGCCATGAACAATTTATTGTTAATAACATATTGTTATTATCAGGGAACTAATATAAGGGGGCGGCAAAAGCCAATACATTCTAGCTAGGCTTATAGATGCCCTCAGGCAGGTAGCCTAGTACTTACATATGAACCTATTAATGATGCCTCTGAGGTTGAGATTTGTCCGCTTCTGTCAAAAATGTAAAAAGAGATAAGAACCCTGTTTGCTTCTTCAGCTTTGAGTTCACAAACACTGAAAGACACTACTCAGAGACAGAAAGGTAAGTTTTAGCAATCATGTGAGCCCTCACTACCACTGCAATAATATCTTAATGGGAAGGGAATTTACATTAATTGCATACCATGCCCCACTACAATGGTTGTACTGTGAAAGAAATGACAACCTTAAATTTCCCAATGGGCACTGTTGCTCCATTTACTTTTAGGATTCTACACCTTCCGAGATAGAGACACCTGAATGCAGACAAATTGTCCCAAGCTTATACCCATTCCAAAATGGTGATTCTGTGCTGAGGGGATCATGCAATATGGTGGTTGTACCTAGGGTACATAAGGAGGGGATGGGATTACACCAAAATGGGAGTTATTTAGTTATTTTTAAGTGAGGGTGATGCTGTGAGGGAAAGTATAGGACTTTCCACTAAATGGCCAGGGATGGATCCATGGAAACCAGAGCACAAATATCAAAATTCATAGTTCAAATGTTTATTGGTGTTGAGAATCCTAATGGAGAAAGGAGGAGTTTCTAGGGACTGAGAAGGAGCCATGTTAACCACAAAATATTTTTACAAATGTACTGGTGGAATTTTTACCTTTTGTATTAGATGGTATTCTTCTCTATGATGAAAGTGAATTACCTGTAGGACAAATTATGTCGAAAGATACTGAAAAAACTGTGCTTTCTGTAACTAATACACCATTTTTTAAAAAGAGTATGTCAGAAAGTGATGATTTGAAGTTTCTGTATTCAAAAATTTAGAATATTTACTTTTTGGAAGAAATGTTCATAAGATAAGTGTACCCTGACATATGTTGCTCCCCAGGCTAAAGAGAATCATCATTTATTTTGTCTCTGTGAACAAATTTGAGTTTTGAAATGTATAAGACTTGTTTCAGACTATATCCCAAATAATGTTATATACAGATATAGTTGTGGTGAGATTGCTCATATCAGCATAACATTTGCTAGACACCATGGTGTAGCTGTTTTGTCTGCATCCAGGACCATGCTTTTCATCACCCAGAAGACCATATGAATGTAAGGTAATTAGAGAGCTGAGTGGATACTGACAATTCAGACATTTTGAACTGAGAAGATATAACTGACATTAGTTTGCAGTTGCCCAAAGTTGTACTGAAGTCATTTGCATATAGAAGTTTAATTGGTATAATTTCCCAATAATGTGAAATAGAATTGTTGGTCAGGGAAAGGTTTATGTTCCACATTAGTCAGTTAATAATTCATGTGATACAGACTTGTTAAACATGGGAAATGTCTGCTATGCCTACAGATCCCTTGAAGTGTAGTTTGTGCAGGAGTCTATTGCTGGGAAAAAAGAAGAGTTTAATAAAGATAAAGGAGACTTGTTGAGAAAGAGAGGGAGAGAGCGATTCATCTGAGATATAGGCAGTGTTAAAACATTTACAAAAATGAACTAACCTATCTAACTTTTCTGCATCTCTGTCAGACCTGAACTTAAACTGTCTTTCAAAGGAAGATTTGGAAAAACACTATTTGCCGGTGAGAATAATAATATTTTCCTGCATTCCTTTGAAATGGCTTATAAAGGTGGTTGTTTATGTCAGAAATGGTCTCTACTGGCCTTCTGTATGTATTTTGAATATGAATGTGAAATGTCTGTAATTCTATTATGTATGTGTTTGCTCAATCATACCCACATGAGCAATGTGGTGTCTGAATCACCCAAATACATCTACAGGGTTAGCATCAAGAAAAAAATGATTTGCAAATCAAGAAATAACAAAGCAAACATGTATGAAAATAAATTAAAAATCAAAATGACCTGCCATCAATAGGAACATTTCTTTACTAATATTAATGAAGAGGCATGTGTTGCAGTCAGAAACTAAAAGCAAAATTCACACCAATTGTTCCCAATTAATGTATATCATGAAATGTTTAGTTCAGGGTTACAATGCTGTATATCGCTTTTCTATAATTATTTTAAAATCCTGTATGCTGCTTTAGTCATTGTAAAAAAAATAAAGCAACATATTTTAGCTCATCTTTGGTAAACCCCATCTTTATTACTTCTGCTGTACACAGACCAGCATCTGGATGTTGTATTAATTCTATTGTGAACAGCTTTGCTCAATATCTGAAAGATGAATTAATTTTATATCACTCTAAATTTTTTCATAATCATCTTTTGTTAAAGGGCATTGGTGTAGTAGAATTAATACTGCTTTATTAACATGCTTTATTTTGCTGTTGTCCATTGTTATTTGTGATCATGTAAATAAAGTTAAATATTTATGTTCACTAAAGGTGATGAGGGGAATAGAGCTTAACAATAAATTAGGAGAATAATGCTCCATGTTCCTTCCACATGATCATTTTTTTCACAACCACAGCTGTGTAACATAATTAATATGGTTCAGAATGCTATGATTTTCCACAGTCCTGTAATACACACATGCCAAAATTGTAATAAATGCTATTCAGTCATGTAAAATAAAGTAATATATTTGTCTTATATATATTTTCTACTACTTCTGTCTGAGATATCAAATAATATTCCTTTTCAAAGAATCAATACCCAAATGCTGCATGCAGCACCACAATGATTACTTTTTCTTCCATCTACATTAGTGGAAATAATATATATATATATATATATATATATATATATATATATATATATCTGCCAATAAAACCGACAAGTTTCAAAACGAAGAAAGAACTTTATATTGGCAAAAAACCTCTACAGCTGTATGAAAAAACAATACCAGAACCAGTAATTGAGCGTGCTTTCGTTCTTTTAATATGCAAGAACTTCTTCAGAAATAAGAACATTGTCACTAGTTCACAGAATTTGTCTAGCTTGTTAGGGGTTTCTCCATTGCTTGCATATAAAAAGACTAAAACAATTAGAAATTCACTAGAGAACAGAGACTCACCACTGTTGTTAAAGTCTGTTAGAAACATTACTCTCCCACCTGGCATGTTTGAGTGTGGCAAATGTGTTTGTTGCAAGTTTATTTTCAAAAGAAACTGCTACACTTTTGTACACAATGACTATAAAGTTACATTTGCCCATCATTTTGACTGTTCAGCCACTAATTTGCTTTATGCTGCAGTTTGTAATTCTTGTCATTATTTCTATGTGGGAAAGGCTTGCAGGAAACCATCAGACAGAATAAAAGAACATTGTGGGGCTATCAGAAGTTGTGACTCTCAAAATGCACTAGCTAGGCATTCACTAACTTGTACTAATTTTGAAAATTTCTATTTTTAGTATTAGAGCAAGTAGAACTGTTTTTTGGTGACTATGCTACTCTTCTGGAGGTTAGGGAACTCAAATGGCAACTTTTGCTGGGAGCGGATTCAGCTCCTGATTCGAATGATAATATCAATTTAAAATGTGCTTTGAAATGGCTTACCTGAGTTCACATGACAGACTCACTTTTCACTAGTTTGCTGTATGCTGTATATTGTACATGATTTTCAGGTCACTTCATTACCATATAAATGATATGTGCACATTTAAAGAAAGATAGTCTTATTTCATTGGTTGTTACTGTTTTACTGCTTTATTGCCATATGACATGTAGTATATATTTACTGATTTTCTTTGTACCCTCTTATTTCGGAAGAAGTTCTTACATATTAAAAGAATGAAAGCTCGCAAAATTACTGGTTCTGGTGGTGTTTTTTTCATACAGCTGTAGAAGTTTTTTTGCCTCTATATATACATATATATATATATATATATATATATATATATATATATATATATATATGTGTGTGTGTGTGTGTGTGTGTGTGTATACACACACATACACTTTTATCAGTCAGGTAAGTGCACTGAAATGAAGATTCTTTTAAGGAACAACTTGGGTTAAATATAGTGGCATAGCAAACAATAATAGTGTATTAGTACAATGCAGAATGGCATTGTGCACCATAACAGTATACATGAAATCACAAACATTATAAATCATATTGGAGTTGATACAGGAAATACAGCACTGACTTTGTAGAAAAGAAATAATATTAAAATGTGATTTGTAGAAAAGAAATAATATTAAAATGTCATTATAGAAGTGAATACTAAGCCAAATAACACTGACAGCATTCAAGTGATTAAATAGCTCCTAGCTTTTCTGTGCCTGGGATGCGAGGCTGCATTTGGATAGCCGTATTAAAGCAGCCTGCAGATGCTAACATTCTCTACAGTACTTATGGTACTTACTAGAAGTCCAATATATAGTCATTCTCTTGCCTATATTAGGCTATTACTTCTCACTATAATGTATCAGGCAATACTGATTCTCAAAGAATCAACAACATAACACAGCATGCTACAGTGTTCCCTTTGAAAAGACAAGTCAGTGAGGTGGGGCAGCCTTCAGAGGGTCTATGATTGAGCCTGAAAGTTTTCCTTATGCATCCCCACTAGTAGTTCAGGATTGGGCATGGAATGGACATGTTGTGGGATCTCACCTGCTTTTAGAAGTGACAAGAACATGAAGAATACACTATTAATAAGTTTTCTGATTTCCACCAGGAAGCTCTTAATAGAATGTAAGCCTGGGCTCACACGCTCCCCGCCCACACAGATGCAGACAGTTGTGAACTGTACCTCCATCCCCTTCAGTCTCAGTAAACACCTCTATCACCCAGATCATTATTCAGTCCTGGGTCATCTTGGTCTTAATCAAGGCTTTACCCTTCTATGCTATGGGTCTGACACTCACTGAGGGTCTGAATTTCCCTGATGAAGCATGTGAGATTTCCCAAACTCCAGGATGGAGATAAAAATACATGTCAATTGAAGTTTTGGATCATGTAGTGCTGGTAAGGGACTGTATCAGAAAGGACAGAGTACCGGACATGGTCCTGCCTAAATTGGAGGGTATCAGAGATATACAGATGAATGCCCCATTAGCCAATAGGAATCACTGCAGGTTTTAGAGGTTAGGGATGCTAAGCATCTACAGAGTAAAACAATAGTATGAGATTAGTGAGGGCTGTCTTATGATGAGCATTGTTAAAAATTCAAACATGAGTTAAACTAGCAGAGGTAAATAAAGGGTGAGACTGAGACTATGCCATGGCAATGGTTGAGAGATGGTCTACTAATGGCGATGTTTAAGAATTCAGTAGAGAAAGAAAAGGAAAAAGAAAATACTACAGTGGCTATCAAAATAAAAAAATATGCGGTTAGTTATAAATGAAAAAGGAGAGTTTCACAAGGGATAATTGGCTAGACTTAAAATGGCTCGCAAGGGCAGTTAGCTTAGTACGAACCTAAGACCTTATCCATGAACCTATGAGAGCATAAGAGATGTAGGAGGAGGCAACATTAGGATGAGGAAGTAAGTACAAGGGGCAGTCAGAAGGATGACAAAGGAACAGAAGGCAGCAAAAGTGAGGTTAAATGAGATCTGGCCAAAGACAGTAAGAAGGAGAACAAAGGCTTTTTAAAGTCTATCGTAGAAAGGAGGAAATTATTGACAGATCTGGCAAGGTTGAGTAAAAATTGAAATCAGCTCATGGAACTTGTTTAACCAGTTGAAATAATGAAAAAATACTTTACCTTGGTCATCAAAAAGATAAGCACAGAAAAATTCCATCCTTGGTGTGAGCTAGGCCAGAGGGCAGAGAGCAGTGGATGGACCTATGATACAATGGGAACACATGGAATGGGAAACTGTTGCAGTAAAGGATGTCTTTCACTAAAACTAGATGGATTATATTCCAAAATGTTTAAGAATAAGGCTGGTGTGCTGACAAATGACCTGAAAGATCTTTCTCTGGAACAACCATACCTAACCAATGGAGATGGTTAAGTTATGCCATTGTACATGCTGGAAGATGGAACAAACTGGGGTTTATGTACCCCTTTGCCTAACAGTTATAACAGAGGGTCATTGACAAAATACATAGGGAAAGCAAGATACATTCCTAGAGGACAACATTCTCCCTGAACAATGACCAACATGGACTCGTGGTGAGAAGGTGCTGTCAATCAAATATCATTTAGTTTTATAGCTGGTTTACAAGAGAACTTGACAGAGAATTATAGGTAGATATGGTTTACCTAAACCTCAGCAAGGACTTTAACTTAGTCCCATATGGGTTTCTGCTAAGGAAATGCAGGTTTTGAGGTTAGGAGTGTTGCTGAGTACCTGTGTTGTGCTATGACTGGAAAACAGAATGAGGACAGCTGTAGTAACAGTTACACATTTTGAAAAAGGGCAATGACAATTCCAGGGTTTGGCACTAGATCCAGTACAGTTGACTGGGTTCATTTCAGTTATTGGTTGACACTAGAGGAAGTGTTTAAGTCTAATGAAGGAACTGTAAAGGCTGTACAGACAGACAAAAAGATTGGCAGACATATGGCCACAACAAACATGATGTGAAGTTTCAGCTGAGTGGAGTTCAACTAATGAAAATAAGCTGGAATAACTCAATGCACTTAGCACAGGTTCACCTACGTTTATCACCTCATCATTTTTGTTATAGTGAAAAACATAACTCTAAAATGTAAAAGATGACCAGAAATTCTGTCTTGCTGGGGACATTCACCTTGCAACCCCATAGTGTATGGTCTTTCACTTCCATCTTGCTTATGTATGCCAGTTTTACAGTTGTACAACCATGAGGAAAAGTGAAAACCCTACTGCAGTGCATAGTTGTATCACACAAGATAAAAATAAGATGAAAATAAATCATACTAAAGCTGCTTGTACAAACTACTCTCATTGGAGTGTGGGACAACAATTTTATCACACCTGGTCTGAATCAACAGGGCCATGGCAGCAAAGAATTGAATGCTCTACTTTAAAGAAGGGGCTATCACAAGAGGCTAAACTTCAGAAACAGGATAACCTTTTTAGATGAGCCCTCTTAATGACTGCCATCAGCCTTGATACCTTTTTGTACATAGCCTGCACTAATTCTACCAATGTTTTTGGACTTTGAACTATTGCAGGAATGCACAAATCAGCTTTCTTGGGACATTGTAACATGCTTTTTTTCCAAGTCTCAGAATGACAATCTGAACTCTTTCATCATCTTTAGCTTCTTTTCCACTATCTGTCTCACTGCAAATATTGGGTCAACTGTGCAGCATCCTGGTCTGATCCAAAAAGTACATCACCTACCTTGCTTTTTCTACTCTGCATATTTATTTATCAATCACCCTCACTAGCACTTTCTTGCAATATGGCAGCACTTTCTTTTTGTACGTGCAGGGAAACTAATGAACTAGCAGCTTATGGATGCATAATTTTAAAAGTCTGGTAACACTTCTGCGGTGGCTGTCCGAGACAAAACTGGATTAGATATAATAGGTTTTTGAGGAATACGATGAAAATGGACCATTTTGATAATGTTCTATGTGGAACAGTTCTTGAATTTTTGGCAGTGAGAAGTTTAGGGCCTAATCTGAGTTGTAACACTGAGATCAAGACAGACCAAATGTCAAAACTGCTAATGGACACTGCAGCTGATGATTCCCAAATTTAAGTGTCATTGTCTCAGCATTTCAAGAAAATCAAGATAGTATAGGTGCGCATATAAGTCAACTCTAATAGGCATTAAAGGCAAGAGAGTCTGAATTTAAATTCTAAGGTTAGAGGAATTTCTGAGGTCTTCAAGAATCCATGCATGATAGTTGCTTTTAGCTTCCAAGATGTCTAAACTGTTAAGCATATTTGCATTTTCTGCTAATGACATAAAAAGTGTCCATAGATTTTGAAGTTTGATGTGCAGTAGCCTGCCTATTCCTAAACCATTTAGGTTCATTCTTCATTTCCCCGATAAAAGAGAGAGATAGATGCTCTTAGCAGCAATAAAGAGATAGATGATTGTCAAGAGGTTGGTATGGCATGTGTTACTGATATTTATAGGGACCTTTGTCAGCATAGAAAGTCAAATGCATTTTTTAAGGTCTGTATCACTTCGTTATGGTTCTTGCATCTAGACAAACTTGTGATAGCAGAAACTACTGAGCAACCATTTTTAAGATGCTGTCAACCTATAAAATCATATGCAGGGCAGAGAGTGACTTGGCTACTCTACTAGCAGATATTTGATTGGTAATCAGAATCATGCACTTTTAGCATGCAGTCAGTGGGCCATCAGCTGAAATGAATGATATATTGTGCCTGTGTGCATTAAACCTTATAATTCAAAGGCACATTGAGCACAGTACACTTGACAATGGCACCAGGACATACTGAGGTAGAGCAGAAGGCCAAGTTGCACAGCATAGCAGCAGCACAGATTCATAGGTTATTACTAGACAGTTTTTCTGGTAGATCATTAGTAGCCTAGCCACAGCAGTACCTGCCTTTCCATAAGGGACTGTGGGGAAGACCCAGAATATATTTACAGTTCCTCATTCATTCATTCATTCATTCATCAAGGTTGTACTTGAACAGAGTGAGGGAGATTTTCTATTTAACATGCAAGGGGAGTCTATTTCATAGGAGTGGAAATCCTTGATCATTACAGGCAAGTTTTATTTATGTTACAGCGAAGGCTGATGTCTTTTATGTAGGTGTTCATAGTGTTGATTGAGGTCTTATTGTGCAGGTGTTCATGGTGTTTCTAGTTTTGCAAACTTGAAGGAGGTCACTCAGGATAGGCTCATTTAATGACTTCATATTCTAGAATGAGATCAACCCTTTACACTCAATATGAGAAAGTAGAGGAATGGAGCTTTAAAGTATGAAACTTAGGTATTTCACTTTTTAGTAAGGAAATGCTGGGATCACTTGAATTTATTTAAGTGGCTGGAGGGGGTATATGCCAATTGCATTCAATATTAGTCCTAATGAAGATTAAATAAAGAGGTATAATTAAATCCTTGATATTAGAAAAATATATCCTTGGTAAAAAGTTGTGTTAGAGAGAAGGATTTCCTAATGACTATGTCTACATGGTGATCATAGGAGAGCATATTGTCTACAAATCTGCCAGGTCACTGATAAAAGTATCAGTTTTAAGGATAGTACTATTTATGTAGTAACAGTGTTGGTGCTCCTGTTTTCCAAAGGATACTATACTGCATTATGTTTTCATTTTGTTTAAGGCCATAGTCTTGGCACTGTTTATTTACACATGCCAGTCCTATTTGTAGAACCTTGGAGTCCTCTGTTGAGTTTTTGATGGTGCCAAGTTTGCAGTCATCAGCAAACTTTGCCATCCAAAGGCCCTACAAATCATCTTTGATGCCTGAAAAATATATTCCAAATAGGAGCAGCCCTAGAACCATGGCCTGCAGCAAACCACTGATAACAGACCACCCATCTGAACTTGCTGTGTTCTGTCTGTGAGCTTGTTTGAAACCCATTGGATAATGCAGGGTTATGACTCAATTTCTTATTATGCCAAGTTATGGAATGCCATCAAAGGCCTTAGCAATGTCAAGGTGTACTTCATGCACTGATTTGCCTTTGTCCAGGACCTTGATCACTTTCCTGAAGAATTCAACTAGGTTTAGAAGATAACACATACCCTTCACAAATCCAAACTGATTTGGATCATGGGATTGCAGGCTCCCAATATCTTAGTTTATGAGGTAGCTAGTAATCTGTTGCATTTTTTGCTGTTAAATCTTGTGATAACTGTGGGTCAATAATTGCCTGGATCAGTTATGAGTCCTACTTTTTGAAAGGAGATGACAGCATCTGTTTATCATACCTCAGCCATGAAGCTGGATAAGAGGTTGTAGTTAAACAGATTGTGCAGTGGGGAATGAGACAGTGCATCACATTGCCAAGGAAACATCACGGCATATTATCAAGCTTCATGAAGCAAATGCTTTTCATCCCAGAGAGAGCCTTTGGAACTTTTAGGGAATCTTTTGATGAGAGGCATTCAGGAGGTGAGGAGGATGGAGGTGCACTGGAGATAGGGAGGGGGTAGTTACACAGAATTCGTCCATAGAGGAAGAATATGTTGTGTCATTATGTAGCAACTATGAGTTGAGGTGGGTTTTGTTTCTGAAGTTTCTAACATATTTGATGAGGAACTTGTAGTTGGCTTTAACAAACATGAACATTTTCATTTCTTATTTAGCCCTGTGCGATTTGATTTTGCCCCTAAGCTCTTTGATTAACTTCTTGGATTTAATTGTGATGTGTGGTGTTTTAAATTTGTTTCTAAGGGAGAGTTTTTTTATCTTATTATATATCTTACTAATGCTGGGGTTCCACCAAACAAGTTTAGTTGGTGCTGTACATATTACAAATCAGGACTGAGATCTCAATGCAGGTATGATGAGCAGTGAATCGTTCAGTGAATGCAACTGTATTTGCTTTGTTTCCCATGCACATAGATCATCAGGGTGATGCTGCTGTAGGTCATTGCAACAATTTCTGCATTGCTTTTCTGATCTAGTAATGCCCATAGTTGCAATCAACTCTTTAGCTAGGTCATACCAGGTATCACATTTTTGAATGTAATTTCACAGGAGCCCAATCGGTACTCCTCACACATCTGTGGATGAGAGTAAGCAAGATCTTGCTTTCCTACACATACCATGCAGATACTTCCTTCTGGGCACCAGCAAGTGAAGCCATTGCTGCATGAGTATCCTCAGAAAATGGTGGCATATTCCTGAAGTACAGCATGGTAACTTGTGAATCATGTGCATGCCATGAATTCGGAATCAGAAGTGGTACCATGTGCTGTTGTGCAGAAGTCTAACATGCATACTTACACTGGTTTGTAGCACAAGTGACCAGCTACAGGATACCAGAGGCACTCACACACACTTAGCTGCACTTCATGCCACAGATCTGTGGCACCAAAATGAATTCATAATTGTAGCCTAACCACACCTACCTACTTTGCAAAGGTGCATAATGTTGTTAAGTTAAGAGCATGCACTGCAATTTTATGCATTTTATAGGTAGGTCTATGGAGGTACACAGTGACCTCAAAGCATGTTGGATGCTGCCTTTTTCTACCCTGAAAAAGCCCTTGCACAGGAATTTAGCTTACATAAGGCTTACAAGAGGAAAGTAAGCACCTGCATGTGCTATGTGTACACAGACTGTACAGGTAACAAGGTAGCACATGATCACAGGCAACCTGTCTACATCTGTTAGTCCTTATAAAGAGGCAATATGTGTATGGTGTTGGGTATACCTTCCTATGCATAACACAGGTGTTAATCTCCCACTGCAGTACTATATGTCTGTATCATGTCTATATCTTTGTGTCTCTTAATGTTGGGACCGGGGAAGATATTATGACTGTACATACCTATATGTTCTAACAACATTGTTGGACCATGCAAGGACTGCAGCTGTGCCAGCATGTGGCAAGTACGCCCTTGCCAATATTTCCTTACCTGTCTATATGATTATAGTCTAGAACACCACTCCGGTGCTGGCCTTTCAACTATAGTATGGTTTACCAAAGTTATCTCTATGACTGCAGCTTTCATTCTAGCAGTCCTGGCAGCATACAGTGTGTTCATAGGTATCTGTCTGTCTGGAGGAAAAGGTAAATGTCAAATACTCCAGGCATTCAAGACCTGTGGGTTGCAACTGATGAAGAGGGGAATCAATCAGTCAGGGTAGTTGGTAGTCCATGAAATCAATGCTGTGGGAAGTGGAATCACACACTGCAGTAATGTCTTAAGCATGCCACTGACATAATACCCCGATGCCAAGGAGAAGGCACAGATTCATAGTATATGAAAGGTAAACTACAGAGGAGGCCACCAGCTGGGAGCAGGCTAACAAAGCCAGAGATGTATTTGGTGTATCTGAAGAGGACAAAATTACTGTGATCATCCTTAGAGGAATGAGCACTGGCATTATAACTGAGCAAGCCCCACATATATGGGAGGGTGGTGCACAAGGCAACAAAGTAATAAATACAGCACATTTCATTACAACAGCACTGCACATACAGACTACTGACTGACCGTGAATAACTACAGCATACACTGCTTGTTTTTGTCATAAAGACATCAAGTACTCGGGCACATCAGAGCGAGTCAGGATTATGTAGCATATCTTGCATTGAAACACATAATGGGCATATCACAGTTGTAGCACAGGAACTCTTCATTGTTATAGAGAGCCATTTATTGTGTATTCACAGGCCAGATCACTGCTACTGTGACCTCTGCAGAGGTTGGAACAGGACAACAGGTTAATGTTGGTACCTGTGCAGATGCTGATGATGATAACCAGACATAAACACTTGAGTCACTGTCAGATGTCACAGGCAGTTTTCTCCATTCTAGGATGAAATACTCCCACAGCGTACACACACACACACACACACACACACACACACACACACACACACACACACACACACACATATGTATACGCACACACACACACACACACACACACACACACACACACACACATGTACCTGAGGCTGTAGTGGTTGAGGGGCCACATGTGATCATAAGTACCAGTGATGCTTCCCACCTGGATGCAGCAGCTGAGGAATACGTCTGACATAGGTATACTCACCATACTGAAGCCATGCAGGCGTGCTCAGCATTGTCATGTGTCACAGTGGGCCCCAGACATGCAATAGGCACTCAGAATCATTCAGCAGATTTGCAAGAGTATCATCTAGGTGCAGTCTGCAGCAGCCTAGTTCAACACTGCAACCTTGGGCCCAGGACATGCAGTAGGCACTCAGAATCATTCAGCAGATTTGCAAAAGTATCATCTAGGTGCAATCTGCTGCAGCCTAGCTCACCACTGCAACCTTCAAAAAAAACAGAACTAACAAAAATTACCTAATGGACTTCTTGCACTGCTACTTCTCAAACCCTGGCTAACACATTTCCTTACACTCCTATCTTGCCTACCTATTCTGTTCTTAACCAGTGTTTACATATTATGTCTAATTTGATATAATTATTTAAACTGTAGTTTTTGTATTATGTTAAATACTGTAAAGTTATTGTTCTTAAAATATTTTGTAATACTTTGGATCTTTTCAATCTGGGTGCTGAAAATGGTGTCCTACACAATCAGACTTTCCAGGTAATCAAATGTCAATCAGTCAATCAATCAATAAATAAATAAAAACAAATATGTCAGCATGGTAATATCTGTACAAAATAAGTACATCTACATTGTAATCTACATTCGAAAGTATGTAATCTCAGGTATTCCTGAAACAATACATAGTTATACCTTGCATTTCTGTCTAAAAAAAATGTAATTGCAGTCTTAAGTTGTATAAAATGAAGCTTTTCTCCCCATGACTGCACCACAAAGAGGCAAATTTTTGCTCATTGGACTGTAACGATTAACAAATACAATAAATATAATATGGAGCTGACTGCTGTGTTGGGTGGTATGTTTGAGGATGTTTCTCAGCACTGTCAGCTGCTAAATGAGCACATGCAGTCCGTGGACTCCGTAATAATCAATTTTATGAGCTTTGTGGTTCAAAACACTACTTTCTTGTCCATCTTCATGTGGACAGTTGCCATTGCTACCATTACTGCAGAAACTGGAATTGTTGTCCAAGATCAGTGTGGATTACATACTGAGTGTAGAGTGGACATATATGGGAGGACCATGACAAGTTACACAATCCACACTTGTATGAGGAAATGTACAACATTCTGCCATCCCTCATTTTGAATGGTGTGGGTTCTGATGACACCCAAGCTCCAAGAGCAGAACACCTTGCCAGAAGATTCAATTTAGATCATAGGACCACCGTTGTACACTATCCCTGCCACATTAGGGCCTGAATCTTACTGCAACAAGTCACTGATGCAGCCTCAGGTCATGGTCACATGGTGGAAGCCCCAGCCCATTATAAGAGGAAGTTATTTCTGTTACAGAGTAGCTGTCACCTCAAGGTGTGACATTCCAAAGACATGTAGTAGGTGCAGTGGTGGCTGGTGAGTTCAATTTGAAGGGGGGCTGCAGGAGACAGCTGAATGGGTGGGACCAATGAGAAGGGGGTGTGGTCAACTAGAAAGGGGAGGGGCTATGCACAAACCCACACAAACTGGAACTTGAAATACACTGCCCTGGGTGCCAAACCGTCATTATGAGAGTCCAATCAAGACAATGTGAAGTGTAGAAGAATGTTCAATGCATTAGCTACATGACAGCTTACTTAATATCTAGATGGAAACAAAAAGGCTGTGAGGCATGAAAACATAAATTACTTTTTAAATACATTACTGGAATGCCAGCCAAAATCAAGTACAAGAAAAACAAGCAGCACTCAACTCAAACCACATCTCCTTGCACTGCAGTTCTAATTATAATTTATATTCAGCTTTATAAAAAGTACCAAGTAACATGCTGAAAGTAGCAATCTCTTTGATACCCCCACATGTAAAAATGTTCCTTATCCAAAAAAGACCTGCTGCCTGACAACAACTATCTACTTGTTTCATGGGGAAAACATGATCAAAGTAAAAAATGAAAAGCAAACAAGAAACAAGCTCAAGATACATTGCTTAAAGGATTACTGTACAGGTAATGGACCACACATGACAGATTGGCATTCTGTTTGGTTTACAGGTAAAGCCTGCAAAGATGACTGCAAGTCTCTGACAAATGTAATGAGCTTCTTAAAATAATGTAATCCTGTCCTTTATTACAAATACTGTCATATGCGTTTCAATACCCAAGGCTTATACATTATCTAGTTATGCAAGTATTCTCTGCATGGCAACAGAAATGCTTTCACTGTTGGCAATACTTTAACAGTATGCTTATTAAAGCTTACTTGCATCTTACAATTTCAGACAAGCTTACCTGATGGTCATTAAAGTATTGCTACTTAAACACAGAGCAACAGGCACTTTCTGAGTAATAATAAGCATAAATCAATAGTATAAAATATGACAAATCGAAACATTCTGCAAAATCAAGGACAGAATAAAAGTAGTACTTGTGTCTACCTTGGATGGGGGGATACTCTGCACATTTACACTGCATAACTGTTCCTTGCCTTGTTTGGACACATCCAGAGTCACACTACATGAGGTAGTGGGGTGCAACAAGTATGTCACAATTTGAAATGTCTCTCGCTGACTATGATGGCCCTGACACATTTGTCATACCTCTCAACCTCAGAGCAAGAAATCTGGACAAAGCCATACATAGAAGTGGGACAAGGTCCAAAAATAAGGACAATTTTAAATATTGCTCTTATAAAGGGTATGAAATCTTAAACACAAATGTCTGTCGTTATTTTCTAACTTCAGTCTTTAATGATTTGCTACTAATTTGTCAAAAAAACACAATTTTATGAAAAATGGACCAAAATGTGATGCAGAAATATAAAATAGCCACACAATACAGCTGGGAACCTGTCAAAGAAGGGACACTTAATATTAGTACTGCTAACTTGAGCAGCTGACAAAATAAAAGAATCTACATGCATTTCTGAAATAAAAGTAATCTATAATTCTGATTATTACAGTTATTTCTTAATTGTAAACCATCCACGTTTTCTTCCAAAATTGCCATTTTGCGGTGGGATTATTTGGGGAAGAGCAACATTTTGAGGACAGTTGAGAGGTTTGGATATGCCTAATTTTTTAAAGCAATTTATTTGCACATACCTCTCAACCTGTTAATGCAGGAAATCTGGACAAGGCCAAATATACTTATAAACAGTACAAAAAAATGTTGTATAAACTGAGACAGTTGACAGAATAGCGAGGCTTGCTTTAGCATGCATTTTTCTGAAGGTTATGAAGTCTGAAACTCAGTGTCTGTCATTATTTAGTGACTTAATTCCTAAATTATTTGCCAGAAAACCACACATTTAATGAGGAACAAACCAAAAATAAGAAGCAAAAATCTATTCATTCTGTGAAAATCTGGACAGTTGAGAGGTATAGTTCAGCTGGGGCTGTCTGAGTTTGCCACCCTTCCCTCTCACAAAATCATAGTCGAATGGAGCCTCCCCCCTTCAGCTATTCCAATGAACCATTACTTGGCTATTTCACCCCATTTACCATAAACACTAATGTCCATACTGCTTTGCTTCTATGATGATTTGGACTTCATTTGAAAGTTTTATTTTGCATTTTGCAGCACAAACACTAAGACATCTGCTTAACAAAGCAATGCAATCTCACAATGAAAACAGACTTGGCATTAAAACTTCTCTACCCTTGAAACTCACATTCATTGAAACAGCATTGAAACCCACATTCAAAGAAAATACATTTTGCCAGTGACAGATAAAGATTAACTTTGGGCTGTTTTCAAATCATAGGCCCTGTGCACATGAAGCATACACGTGGTCTTTGATACACCTTTCTGATTTTATTAAATTATATTCCTTGTACAATATAGTAGTTGTAGAGGGCATTTTAAATTTGTTTTGAATATTTTTCCAGTAAACAATGAACAAAATGCATGTGCCAATAATGACAAAACTGCCCAATTCAGAACATTTTTCCAGTAATCAATGAAAAGAAACGCATGCACCAATAATGACAAAACTGCCCAATTCAGAACATTTCTATAATAAAAGTCTACTCAAAATTCTACAGTCCACCAGTATCAGTAAATATGCACAATCTCTGAAGAAGTAAGTTATCTAAATAATTCCACATTAAAGAAATCTGTAACTAATGAAGAGGTTGCTGTTAGCAAACAACTTTATATTTCATTGTTTCATCTACAAATACTGTCTGTTGCCCTTGAGGAATAAATTGCCTATGTTTCATTAAAATACGATAAGCCAGTAATATTGCAATAGGGAATGGATGGAAAATTGATAACAGGTTCAGAGTTGCTAGGTATCTTCACCAAAAAGGACTGCAGCATCCACCCCCTTTACAATACAGTACAGTATCAGCAATGTATCTACCTACTGTGTGAGTAGAACCCACAGCCTTCTGCATGAAAAGCAAGAACACTACCTGTTGTGCTATTAACAATGCAATCTGATTCAGCATAAGCATCACTAAACTTTTGTTCCCCTGCAGCTCTCAGCTTCTTGTAAAATCTACTTGACACTCAGCTGTATCTCTAAACTTTGCAGCACAAGAAATCTGGAAAAAGAGAAAATTTAGGGGGGGGGGGAGGGGCAAAAGACCAAAAAATAGGGACACATTTCAAACATTGCTTGTATAATGTTGTAAAGTTGCTAGAATAAAATGTTGTGTTACCATCATACATTTCACTGCCAAGCATTGAAGCCAGGGCTCTGTGCAAAACAGTCAGAGCAACATACCACTATGCCAAATCAATCATCTATTTTATGAAAGAGGAAGACTGAAACTTAAATGGCTACATTCAGTGAATTCAATTCTCACCATAGCTGTCAACATCTTAGCACAAAACACATGAACAAAGTCAATAATGGGGGAATACAGCCTCCAAACATATTCAGTGAATTCAGTTCTCACCATAGCTCTCAACCTCTTAGCAAAAACACAGACAAAGCCAGTAATGCGGGAATACAGCCCCCAAACATATTCATTGAGTTCAGTTATCACTATAGCTCTCAACCTTGGCACAAAAAAACCTGGATGAAGCAAGTAATGGGGGAATACAGTCCCAAAAATAGGGACAAATTTCAAATATCCATCTTATAAACTTAGAAACTTGCTATAATAATAGGTTTTGTGTTGCCATGTACTTTCTGAAAAATATGAAGTCTGAAATTCCAGTGCTTGTCATTTTTATTTATTTAACATTTGTTAACCAGGAAAGTCTGATTTGAAACAAAAGCCAATTTTTGGCAGAGGAAGAAACACTCCAGACACATGTCTTTGTAAGATGAGAGGACACCAGAGCAAACCCACACAAACACAGGGAGGACATGCAGATTCCACATAGAAGGCATTCCAGTAAGTAAAATATGTTATAAAGTTGAGATGAAAATTCATATTCCAAAACACTGGTGTGATGAACATTAACTGCCATGAATTCTTGGCTAAAATGAAGGGAAGCTCTAATAATACCTCCAACTGGACTGCTAGCTTCAAGATAACCAGGGTGTTTTTATTTATTTTTTTATTTTATTTTTTTTACAAACTCATCTATACAGTTGCTAACTGATTTAACAAGGCTCCAAGGAAAAATCTGCTACTACTTTGAAATCGTTTTGTGAGAAATTGCAAACTGACGGCACTCAACAGTTTTCAGTGCTACTGAGAAGATAACTCATTTCAAGGAAATTATTGTAAAAATACTTTTAACAAATCTGGCAATAAAATTTGTGAAATTGCCTCAGGGGACTGCTTCACAGTCATCAGATGGCAGTGTTCTAAAAAAGGAATTTGATATTTTCAGAGATCAAATGATATTGTACTAATATTTGAGGTGAATAGCAAGATTTTTTTGTGTCATCTTTTAAAGATGGTTTTATCTATAGGAGGAGACAACAAAAACAAAAAGAAAAGTTATATTCAAAAATAAAAAGTGTAGCTCACTGTGTGGAATATGCCAGAAAGAGTTTGCTTTATGATTACGACCATTAACACCTATTAATCAATATCAAGAAGGCTATGCCATTATCACAAAGTATTTCTACCCATCTTTGGACTGAATATAAACAACCAGTCTTATAGAATGGCCTGACATATTCTTACTAATATATTACAGAACCATAACAGTGAACTAAGCTTTAAAATGACCACATACTATTCTCCTAATTTCAAAGATGAAACAAAAGTCAAAGTCTAAATTCTAATGAAAAAAAGAATAATTTTAAAGTGGTTTTATGCCACAGTATTTAACAAAGTGATGGTATTACTTTTGTACAGATATATATATATATATATGTTAGCTTTGTTGCCATAACAACACGATATAATCATTATTTAACAGCTTTTCTGGTTATTAGTCTAAAGAAAACTAATAACTAAACTGCTTTCTGTTAGACATTCTGTTTCTGAAGTGTTTTTCTGGTTGTCAGTTTCTAATCGTTGCTGTAACATAATTTATTCCTGTACAAAAATGTCATATTTTCTGTACTGAATTCAGACTTTCTTATAATATTTTTAGGACAAAACATGTGAACAACAACTTTTAAAAAACTCCATTGCATGAAATAAATACATTAAAGGCAAGTCTACATATACACTTAGTATAATCTTTCTGAGATATTAGAAAGCGCAAAAAATATAGTAGGGATGTTCTTGAATACAGATCGTGTACACTGAGTGTGGGTGTTATTGACTCTGGTCCATAATATACAGTTTGATATTTAATGAATTTGTTAATCAAATCATGTCACATGTATATATTTGGTGTGGCTTGAATATTTTTTTGAAATAAGAAGGGTGAAAGAATGAATAGCCTGTTGACTATGCAAGCAGAAATAAAAAAAAAATTCACAGGCAACCGTAAATAGCACAAACACACAATCCTTTAATGTTGAAGCAAATAACATAAGCTACAATACTTACTTTACTTCTGCACCACCTTCACTCTGTTCTTCTTCTAACTTCTTTTTTTTTCTTCTTCTGTTCTTCCTTCAGGCTAGGCTAGCACAGGCTGCACAGCACAGATATTACCACCCAAATAAAAAAAAAATAAAAAATCCAATGCCAAATTAAATTATTAATAAAATCGGACTCCTTGCTTAATCACAGTAACGAATCAATCCACATTCCACAAGCCGACTGATTGATTCTCGCTTTCCCAGCACATAAAGCCGGGCGGCAACCAATCAGCAGCATTTAGCCCAGCAAGCACGTCATGATGTGCCTGCGGACGTCGCAGTCCGAGCCCCTTCCAATTCTATTTTAAACAAAAAAAAACATCTGCTACTGTGATTACTGTCACACAAGAAAAGGTAACATTTTCTTCTTTTTAGTTGAGGGGGCTGCAGTCCGGCAGTCTGATGCCACGAGCCGCCCCTGAGTAGGTGGATTGAACACTCTAACTTAGACATAGATGTGAGTGTTC
This sequence comes from Protopterus annectens, assembly GCF_019279795.1. Lineage (NCBI taxonomy): Eukaryota > Metazoa > Chordata > Ceratodontiformes > Protopteridae > Protopterus > Protopterus annectens. The sequence goes on along the minus strand of NC_056743.1, from coordinate 518,108,668 downwards.
ATGAGAGTGTGGGTTGTGGAAGAACTACTGTGGCAGGGCTAGGCATCTGGCAGTATAAACCTTGGCTCTAGGTGATTGTCACTGTTGAAGTGGCACCCGTCCCAATGTGCAAAAATGGGAAAGGGGGTTGTGGATGGAGGCATGGATGTGAAGGTGGGTGTATACATGCATTTAGTGACAGACTGACATACTGTTCAGACTGGTTTGATGCCTTGAATGAATTAATGAATGAAGGTATCTATACACATCCTTTTTCAAAGCTGACTACATGTGGTACTCCATACGATGTGCTCACTGAACATGCAGATTCACACACACACACACACACACACACACACACACACACACACACACACACACACACACACACACACACACACACACACAACACACTACAATCTAGCACATATAACAACATATCTGCAAACAGGAAACAGTGAGTCTTTTTAATACCCCGCATTTTTGCAGTACCAGCTGCCCCCCTAATTCCCTCCTTTCAGGAATTACATGTCTTAACATTTTTAATTGTTTTAGCTTCTGCCACCTGATTCTGTCTGTGTCTATCTGCCAGCCATTCTGCTTTTAGAAATGTATTGTCTAATCCAGGGACATCTCCAGCACAAGGTGACCTAGACAACACTTGGCTGGGGAGCCTGTAAATAGTGCACAAAGAAAAAGGAAACTACTTACTCTTTCAGCTGAATGATTACCACGTGACTGCTCTAGCTGCTGGAAGCCTCTCTCTCATTGTCTCAAATGTAGAACCAATGAAAGTGAGAATTCTCTGAACTTATCAGTCAAAGAATTTTCTTGTTTTTTTTGCAAAGTAGCTTTTTTGCAGTAGTTTGCCACTGGAATTGCATTGGTGGGATAGTGGATTTGCTGTTATACAGATGGAAATTATTTTGGTCCAACAGCATTTTGGATTTGGCTTTGGTAATTTGTTATTAAATGGAGGGACAGTGTTTGGTTTACCTGCCAGTGAATTGCCATTGCATAGGTGGGACAGTGTTTTGCCTTATTTTGGTGGTGGAATTGCAGTTTGGTATGTGTGTGGACTTGAAGTGTTGGCTCCAGATCCAAGTTATTGGCTCATAATGAGAGAGTCCTCCATAGGTAAATCCCTGAAAAGGAATAAAGCCAGAAATCTAAGTTTCAATATTACTGTTCAGGAAATAAGGCAGACAACCCATATGCACTCTCTGGTTAAGTGTTTTGATCAAACTCATAAATAAGGCAAATGAATTAAAAAAGATGTAAACCATGTATCTTTGACCCCACAATATAGCTAATGACAGGTAGCATAATGATTAAGGTCTTAAACTCATACATACAAGGTACAGGGTTTGATTCTCACCTTTGGTTCTTGGCTAGGCTTTAACAGTCTGCTGGCTGATAGCCCATTATTTACCTTTGAACCCACGAAGAGCTTGAAGCCCTAATTTTCTGTGTCAACTACCAGATCTTCAGTTTCTGATAAATCAGTGAGGATTGCAGTCAGTCAGTAATGCCTGTCATTAGAATTTTATTGTTTTTATTGTTCAGAAAATGCATGCCCATCTAACACCTGTTTTTTTTTTTGTTAAATTTTAAGTGAATTACAGTTGTCTGCCAGTTTGGAGTCTGAGCTTTAAAATTGTTTCATGCAATCAAAGAAGAGAGTTTGAATATTTCAATCTCTTTGTCTCTACTGAGTGACTCTGGTAATGTTCCTCTATCACCACTAAAACGTAATACTACGTTGAATGGGTTTCTCTGATTAACAAATTGGTGAGAAAATAATATTTAAAATTTACACCTTTTAGGCCTATGCCCCCCGGCCCATTTTTGGCTTTGCCCAGAGTTACTGGGCAAATACATTATGATGTATTTTGATCTGTTCCTTGTACAAATTGTGGCTTTGTGGTAAATCTTTGTGGACTGCAATCACTGAAAAGTGACAGTCATTTAAGTTTCAGACTTTGTGTCCTTCAGGAAAAGCTTGTTAATGCAAATCTCATTAATCAAAGATCTTTCTAAGTATATAAGATAAATATGTAAAATTTCTTCCTGATTTTTTTTTTCTCTGATTGTTGAGGTAAGAGGTTGGGAGGGTGTGGGAGAACAATGAAATACCCTTCTCAGTCATTATTTATGCATCTGTTCATTCACTTCATCACAAGCAAACATCTGAATGTATACAGTCATACAATGGTTTGCAACTGATGGTCGTGTTTGTGTGTGTGTGTGTGTTTGTGTATGTGTGTGCACGTTTGTGCGTCTAACAACTTTGCTCCTGCATTTTAAAGTAGTTATGGTATAAAGGAAGTAATTAAGTGTAGTAAACAGGAGCATCATTATATGTATATTTTTTCTTTGGGTATGATCATTGGTTTCCTTGTTTTATAGACTGTTGACATTGTGTTTATTATTTGGCTGTGAGGAAGCTGTGCATTGCAAGGTCTTTGAGTTTAATATTAAAATACTAACTGTGAATACATTTAAATTTAGGCTGACAGCTGGTGAAGAGAATTAAGGTTGTGAGATACTGATGAGCAATATCTTGAGGCTCAGGGTTTGATTCCCTCAACCATCACTTGCCTACTGTGTGACCTTGAGCAAATCACTTAACAAGACAATGCTTTTGGGCAATTAGGAGTTTGAGCTAGGCTCATTAATAGTCTCCTGGACTGCATGTCTAGTAACTACCTATAAACCTTAACTTTTTTTTTTTTTGCAGGCGTACGTGTGTAAAATATGCTGTGCTGAGCGACAGCACTTTGTCTGGCACTTAGTGAAAATGAAAACGGCTATGAGCTATTAATGTGCTTTTTTCTGTAATACAGTGTGCGATTCCCTCAGCCTTTTTTCCCCCTAGTGTGTGAGTCTAACCAAGTCACGTGTCCAGATAGTGCTCCTAGGCTACCCCTGCAAAGAAACACTTGGGTCCAGTGGACTGTCCAAGGCTATTAGCAAATGCATTGCACATTTGTCTTTTGAATGCCTGCACCTTTCAGATACAGCCACCAATTAGTCATTTACTTTATGTTATTTGTCTCCAAGTCCCATCACATCTCTGTAGTTTAATGGGTTGCCAGACGCAGTTTCAATAAATGTGGGTGTCAAAGGAATACAAATTTACTGCCACTCATGCCAAGTCTGTTTTCACTACGAGTATTTTATTTTGTTCATCAAATGGCTTTCACTGTTTTTGCTGCAAAATTGTTTATAAAAGTTAAAAATGAAATCCAAATTGCTAGGATTTTTGCAAAAGTAAAGAACAAAACAGTATGGATACTGACAGGTTTGAACAGTATGTTATAATAATTGGGGAGAGATAGCCAGGTAGTGGGATACTGGTATGGCTGGGGTTCCCCTGTACATTACCTTGCATAGGGCCCCATTTGACTATGGGCCAGCTTTGGTTTTATGTCAAGATTAAAGTAGGTTTCCTTGATTGGCTGCTCATGTTCCCATGTTCTTAGCATGTGCTTTCTTTCCAGTATATACCATACACACAGGTGCAAAAGGTGGAGGAGCCTCAGTCTGTATTAACAAGCATAACTCTGCACTGGTTAAACAGGACGATGCCCTGGAATTTGCCCACATGAAAATCACCATAGACAAAGTCCCATACCATATCCTAACCATAGGTCACCCTCTATGTCCCTAGAATCTCATAGCTCATATCTAGACCTACTGGAGACACTCACCATTAAACAAAATACACTATTCATGGGAGACTTTGTCTACTCCTCCATAGATTGGTAAAAATTTACTGCCTCATACTGCAAGCACAATGATTCCTGGAATGTATTAACACAAATACACTTAACCAGATAGTGCATACACCCAACAGAGGTTCAAGCATACTAGAACTGGTACTCACTAATAAGGAAGAGTGCTGTAACACCCCCCCCCCCTTGCCCTCGTGTCATGTCTTCACTGGTGAGGATGGGCCACAAAGCTGTCTCCTTTAAAATAAAAATCAACTCAGCAAACCCTGCAGCAGTTAGGAACTATCCCAAAGCAAACTACACACTTTTAAGCAATAGTCTATCAAAATTCAGTGCTCCACCAAACCCTGAGTTCACAACAAAATTGTGCACTGAGACCTTGTACCACCATATAAATGGTTGTATAGAGGATGCTGTACCTACTAGAAGTAAGCCCAAAACAAATTCTAAAAACAAATTACACTGGTGGAATCCTAACCTTAATAGAGTATATAACAAAAGGAAAAAGTCATGGCTAAAATCGAGAAGAGTAAATCTAACAATGATAGGAGCTCTCTAATTAAACTACCAGGACATTAAGAGGACTAATTAAGTGCAACAGGATAATTACGTTGTCATGACAGCCTCACAGGTTAAAGACAACCACAAGACCTTCTAGAGCTATGTCCAACATCTCAAAGGCAGCATACATCACTGTGCCGAACTGTTGGTCAATGATGAAACCTTCTGTGAGCAGAGCAAGATAGCGAATTTGCTGTCTGACAAGTTCAGCTTAAACTTTACTCCTCCCACCTCTATTAACAGGGAGCAGGTCCTTTGTGGTACTTGCTAAGGCCAAAAATGCATTATCAGTGGGCCCTGACAATATCCTAGGATGCTTCCAAAATAGGTGGAAACATGACCTATCAGGACCACTTGAGTCACTTTTCAACTATAACCTCAAAACAGGCTTTGTACCATGAGAATGCAGTAGTATTCCCACTTCACAAGGGTAGACCATAAACCGATCCCGGAAACTGCAGACCTATTTTAGTCCAACTAGACTAATAGGCAAAGCCATGGAATGAATTATCATGGAAATGATCAACAAAGACATATGCGACCTTCAGAGACTGTCCACTTTGCACAGAAGGCACCCCAGCCGAGGACTGAACTGGAGAACCTCTTGCTGTGAGGCGGCACTGCTAACCGTTGCACCACCGTGGCCGCCCTTCCTTATCAAAGTGACTCTGATAACTAATTTTTGTATTCCCCATTCTATGGCTGAGGTCTCAGAGTGTTTGTATAATATCAAACTTTCCTGGTTAACTCAGAAGCCCCTCCCTGTTCTACCCAACATCTGGTAAAAGTTGAACCTATTTCTTAAAAACCTTGGATGCTATTTTTGAATTTTCACTGCAGCTGTCTGGTCCCTTGGTGTCGTGTACCCCCAAAAAGTAAGTTGTGATCATTTTGAGGGGAGAAGTGCCTGCATTTATCTATATATAATGCCTATATCACTGGTGAGGTTAAAACACTTTCCCTTGTTTATTAAATTCAGTACGTAAGAGGCACTGCATTTATCTTTCAGACAATCTGGTAAATGTTATATAACATGTGACTGCTCTAGTGTAGTTTTGATCTATATTCTGATTGTAACCCATATAGTTAGTGGAAGGGAATTTAGGACATAGCATCCAGGAATAATAATAAGAAGGAATTTGAACAACAAAATGGGATTAATTAACATGTTTGATTTTAAGAAGCTTGAGTGGATTAAACATTGCAATAATCTTTCCGATCAGTGCAGTAGTATATGTAACTGTAGAGTGGATTAAACTGAAACCTTTCAAGCGATAAGAGTCACAAAAACAGGAAACCAAAAGCCAAGAAATGAAACTGGACATTAGATGTTTTAATTAGTTTAAACAGCTAAAACAGTTAAAACAGCATGTAAATAAAAATTTACAATATACACCCATAAAAAGTAAGCACTTTTGTTTGTGCTGAATGACAAACTTCCTCTTTCTTGGCTTTTGGTAAACTGAAACCTTATTTATTTACTCTAAATTGTCTTACTCTGCTGAAATTTGATCTAGAGCAAAAGACTTTAGGTTTATAGTATGTTCGACGAAGAAGAATTAAGGCTAGAGAATTCATGTATAGAATTATATGTTTCTATATGGTAATGATAAGTGATTATGAATTGCTCTAATATTCTCTGCCTGTGCTTGGAACCCTCTAACTGCATTCTGTTTACTATTTTTAGTGACTAAAATAGTAGAGTTGACCCTGAACTGTGATTTCCTCCCTGTATTGTAACCACAATTACAAGAAAAACTAATGTAGGTCGAACTCAAGGAATTATATATTCAAACAAACCCAAATAAGCTAATTACTGTTCATTACAATATAAACTCTGTACTGGTAAGTACACCATCAGGGATGACAGCTGCTTGCTTCCCTCATACCCTCTTTCTGCTCCCCCGATAGTCATTTCTGCTAACTAAATTAACTTAATTCTGGAAATACCCTTATCTATATCTAGCTCTCTATGCCTTATCTAATATTGCTGCATTCTATTTTCAAGTTTAAACAGTCACTATTTGAAGTAAACATGAGGTACTCTAAAGTTTCTCAGTGTGTAATAGTGACTGAAACTACCCTTATCCAAGCATCTCTGTTAACTTATTTTTGTCTTCCCCACATTATGGATAAGGTCTCTACCCACTCTGTTCACCCTCATTGCCCTCAGGCTCACTCTGCTCCCATACCCTTCCTCCATTCCCACCCACCCCCTGACTCCACTATGCTTATACCTGTTTCCAATCCCATGTTAACACCACCCCTTCCTCCACTCCTCCACCAATTACACTATCACCTATCCCTCCCTTTCTTCAGCCTTGAATCATCTCCCCCCCTCCTTAGCTAGCTTCTCCTGTCCAATCCTCCCACAAACTTCACCTGAACTCTCTCTAACTTTCTTCCACCATTCATGCTACACCCTATCTACACTCACCCTTGCAACTTAAAACTATTACAACCTCTCTATCAGACTCCTCCTCCTCCAATTACTCACCCCGACACTCATATTGCATTTCCTATCTACTTCCTTCTCCAACTACACCAACCCCCTTTTTCTCTCACTCACTAACTACCTCTTGACACCATTATTTTCTTGTGCATCCTCCCTCCTCTCTCTTACCATCTACTCTCCTGTCACCCTACTTCCTCACTAAATCTAATACACTTTCCGAATCTCTAATCTCACTAAATCTATTTAACTTCCAAATCTCTACACCTATTACATTCCACCTAACCCTGTTCTTCTGTTCACATCTCCCTCTCTAAGCAATCACTTAAATCTCCTTATTAGTTTCTATCTCTATCAAGTTTCTCACTCTTTTCTCCACATCTCTTCTTTTTCTTCTTCTAACTTACCTCTCCTCATATCACATACAAATTAATAACCTACACATTCCACCAACCTCCACTTACTATACCTTGCACACTCAAACCTACCTCTCTTTCACAATATCTCCATCAATCTTTCTAACCACTAACTCACTCCTCCACAGGATCAAAACAGCCCCCACATCCCCTACCACCCAGCTACTAAGCATAAATATTGCTTCCATTACATTCCACCCCTAAGTCTACTCTGCACCCATAATATCGTACTCCTTTCTGGTGACATACACCCCAACTATAGACCATTCTCCACACCATTCACTACCAACCTAACCACCCCACCTGTACCACATTATCCAAACTCACCCACCAAGCATCTAATGTTATATTCGCTCAATATATGCAGCATCCTGAACAAAATAAGCAAATTCAATGCATGGATGGCCCACTACTCCCCCAACATAATAACAATCACAAAGCACATGGCTTAAATTCCATGTTTCAGACAATGAATTCCCCCCCCCCCACTGTCTACAAGAATGAATGAACCAAGAAAAAAGGTGAAGGTGTTGCCATAAGATACTCTGACCACCTGAAGCTGTCCCCTATGCTAAACCCTCTCCCTATGTTTCACTTGGCTGAACTCTTAACTGCTAACTGCCAACTCAATGACCATAAAACACTAACAATAGCTGCAATATACATGCCCCTTGGCAACAATATTCCTTTACTAGAACAAACCCCCTCCTGGCTTAGCCAAACTCTACCCAACGAAACTACTCTCTTTGGAGATGTCAACATCAATTGGCTATCCTTAACCTCCAACTCAACTAGCTCCTGTATAAACTAACTCCAGCACTATCATAGACTGGATACTAGTCTCCAGTCCTAACCTATATCACCATCATGAAACTCGACCTGACTACATCAATGACCACTTTCCAATTTATGTTCAGAGATTCGAATCTCACCAAAGGCCACACAAATTCAAGGACTGCCAAAGCCTCTCTAACGTCTACCCTGACATATTCAATAATAAGTTCTCCTCTATTAATTGGTCCTTTCTATTCTACCTTCCCTTAGATGAAGCATTCCAAAAATGTAATTATTTCTAAATATACTCAACTTTCTTGCCCCCCTCTGAGCAATAAAAGTAAAATCTCTCAACTACCTCTGGCTATCCCATCCCACATGTTCTCTAATGCACAAAAGAGACACTGCCTGGAAACTTTGGACTAAGACTAAATCCCTCTCCCACCAAAAACCTATAAAGAATTTTGTAACCTCAATAAAAAACAAGTCAACATCGACAAGAACAACTTTTACCTTAAACCCCAGACAATGCACCTCAGCAACCCCAAAAAATATACAAAATCACAGTCAAAGAAGGCAGTGGAACACAGCAGTAAAACTCAAGAATTTAATCCCAGAACAAACAGTAGAACAAACAGTAAGCGCTTTCACAGCAGCAGCTGCTTCATCAGACAAATAAAGATCCAAACTGTAGTACTTTTAAACAGCAAAGCAGCCAATTAGTATGCAAAAACAATAATGAATTAACAAGAGCCCTTAAAGCCACACCAAAAAATGCAGCTCAAAGCTCATTATATAAACATAAAAACATTTCATTCATAAAAAACATATAAAGCATTTCATTCAACAGGCAAAAAATGCAGCTCAGAACTCATTATATAAACATGAAGACATTTCATACATAAAAACATATAAAACATTTCATTCATAAAAATCATTATAAAAATACTGAACATAATTAATATCTATCTGGCTAAAGGCCTGTTCATTAAAACTGGTTTAATAGAAAATTTATCACTGAGGCCTTTTCCCATATTAGCTTTCATTAATGATTCCTTGAGAGGGGTTATAATAAGAAAGAAATTAGATCGGTTACAGCTCAAGCATATACATCTAGAACTCAGGAGGGTAAGCCATATTTCTCTTCACCCACTCAATTTTGCAGACAGAAAGTGACCAACTGTAAACTGAGAGTACCAGTTACTTATGCCAGCAACTTTAGATTGTTGAAGGACATCTATGCTAAACAGTAGGATATACTTAGATCCAATGAGAGAGTGGAATCAATAGCAGGAGAAGCCCCGAGCTATATGTATAAGAATAAGAGATCACTTAAGAAATTGTTATGTTATCCAAAGTTGAACTCCAATACTGATACACAGCTTAATATTGGTACATTTCCTTGTAGGGCATCTAACTATTGCCATTTGATTGACAGTAGTGCTGCATTTGAACATCCAGATATGCATAAAAAGATGTTTTTCAGAGCCAGAGCTAACTGTGACACAGTGAATCTAGTTTTTATTTAGCTTACTGCTTGGTTTGCTACTGTTTCTACATTGGGATGACAACACGCAGGTTACGAGACAGGATGAGGGAGCATCAATATGATATCTCCAGGAGAGCTGAGACTAATGCTTTATCTAAGCACATCATGTTACTAGGTGCTCAGCACAATTTTAAGTTTATGGCTGTTGAAACAGTCAATGTGGGTATAAGGGGGGGCCCACATAGAATTAAGGTAGAAAGCAAAGAATTGAACTGGATTATTAGAATGAAAGCTAATATGGGGAAAGGCCACAATGATAAATTTTCTATTAAACCAGTTTTAATGAACAGGCCTTCAGCCAGATAGATATTAATTATGTTCAGTATTTTTATAATGATTTTTATGAATGAAATGTTTTATACGTTTTTATGTATGAAATGTCTTCATGTTTATATAATGAGTTCTGAGCTGCATTTTTTGGCTGTTGAATGAAATGCTTTATATGTTTTTATGAATGAAATGTTTTTATGTTTATATAATGAGCTTTGAGCTTCATTTTTTGGTGTGACTTTAAGGGCTCTTGTTAATTCCTAATTGTTTTTGCATGCTAATTGGCTGCTTTGCTGTTTAAAAGTACTACAGTTTGGATCTTTATTTGTCTGATGAAGCAGCTGCTGCTGCAAACACTTGTGAGAGATGCAACTATATAGCCAGACTGGAGGCTGAACTCTCTTCTCAACCAGGACTGGCATCCAGTCAGGAGAGATGGGTACCCCACACCACCCAAAGCAAAAACAGTCACACAATATAACCACAATGCAAACCAAACACATAAACATAAAAAGACATACTGAGTGCCCTTGTAAAAAAAAACAAAACAACAGAGGCCTCCAAAGCAAGCAGACACACTGTCCAAGAATGATGCCTCAGTACAAAGACAAAATGATCAGTTTTTAAAAATTGGCTTAACTGACAGGCCATTTTCCAGGGATCATGTCTGTCAGCCTGGGGATGATGATATGCTGACAAGCCACGTTGCAAGGATGGCTTGCACCAATACCACTATAGAACCCCCCAATCCCAGGAATCCCATCAAGCATTCCTTGAAAACTGGAGGATATGAATGTCACACCAACACCATCATATTGGGTGACCCACATTTACCCCACCATAGACTGGGCCCACTCTATTTCTAGCCCCAACACCCTGGCCCAAAGATTTTCATAAACTCAAATGCTATGGAGCACTGGTCACCTCTCCTCTGAGGAGATAGATAATATACCTGATTTGACCTGACATCATCACAAACAATGGGTCCAAATGATATAAACCCCTTCACTAGTCAGATGTGATCATAAACTAAACACGTTGGATGTATATATCCATATCCCACCACAAACCCCCTAGACAAAAAACTCCAAAGATGAAGTAACTATCCCTGCTGAATGTAACCCTACCTGTCATCACAGACACAGGTGAAATCAGCACTCAACAAGGCAAAAACAGCATCTATGGGACCCGATGGTATCCCTAAGAACTTTATTCAATCTTAGCCTCACTACAGGATATGTACCTGAACACTGGCGCACAGCAACAGTGGTCCCACCACAAAGGGGAAATTCAACTGACCCAGGTACTACCCCCCCATAAGTTTGACAGCTGATCTGTGTAAGGCTATGGAAATCATCATGGAACTCATAAAATGGCGACATTGGTGATCTGCAGACGGGCCCTTGATCCCAGTTCGGTTTTTCAAGGAGAGAGTTGCTCTCTTAAACTCTCCTTGAACTTTTGAGACAGTCACTAGTGCCATCGATGAGAAAGTGCCATCACACTGCCTATTTGTGATGGACATGCTCCATCTCAAAAAACCAAATCCACCCAGAACCACACGAGCAAGAATTTCAACAACCTCACAAATATATGAATAGGACATGCTGGAGGGATAGATTCATAACACAGAGAGGTTACTCACTCTGAACAAAATCCAGGAATCGTGAGACAGAGCCCTTCATTGGCACTGTTCAAGTTCAAGAAAAAATCTCGATGCATGGATGGAGAGTTTGCTCCCTCCCGTGAGTGTCAGTGTCACTACTAGAGGTATAGTTTACATCACTGTTGGCTAGGCTTGTAAATGCCCCCGGGCAGATAGCCTAGTACACTACTATGAAACTATGAAACTATGAAAAGTGCTTACTGTTTGTTCTACTGGTTGTTCTGGGATTAAATTCTTGAATTTTACTGCTGTGTTCCACTGCCTCCTTTGACTGTGATATTGTATGATTTATTTTTTGGAGGACAGGATTACTTACTCCATAGTCTTTGTTCTCTGTAACCCCAAAAAATTAATGAACATTTTCAATCAAATCCTCCACCCAGACAACCCAATACCACCCTTGAAACACCCACTTTACTTAACTCCTACTTTATTGACTCTAGCAGTAAATGTATACTAACCTCGAACTCCACTAACTCCACTGACCCCTCCACCACCACTAACCAAAATAATTCTTTCTTTCTCTCAGACCTGTTCCCATCAGCTACATAAAACATTTCCTATATAAGCTTAAGCCATGCACTCCCTCTGTTCACAAACTACCTCCACTCTTCCTTAAGCTAGCATCAAACTATGTAGCACACTTCATTTCCATCCTCATAAACTGCTCTATATCTGAATCCACAGTTCCCTCACTCTAGAAACAATTCTTTACTATACCTATCCACAAAGGCGGCAATTTCACTGCACTAACTACTACCCTATAGCTATACTATCCCCCCTCTTTAAAATACTAGAAAAATGTGTACATAAGTAAATCTTGGACTATCTACTCCTAGAAAACAAACACACCCTCACCCAACATGGTTTCCATCCAAACCACAGTACCTCAACAGCCCTCATATATTTTACACATTCTATTTCCCTGACCACAGACAACAAACTTGTTTCCCATCTCTTCCTCTTTAAAGCTTTTAACACTTTCTCTCATAGGTTCATAGGTAGGTACTAGGCTATTGGCCCTAGGGCCTATATAAGCCAGCCAAACGGTACCCTGGTTTTGCCACCCAAGAAAATTATTTTCCTATGCCCCTGCCAAGCAGAACCACAGAAGTGATCCCTGGGGTGAATTTCCTATCTCCCATCCAATCATCAAGATTTTTCTTGAAGAGTGCTAATGAGGAGCTTTGTTTGATATAGATAGGTAGTTTGTTCCAGAGTATGAAGTCTCTGAGATAGGAATCTATCCCTCCCGCATGTTCTGTTTATTGTGGTGACAAGGTTTAGGTCCCTAGAGCGTGTAGCTCGGAGGGATTGGGATTTCTTTACGTAGAGCATGTCTAACAGCTCTGGGTTTGATATAGCTTTGTATGTTAGGCAGAAATCACCTCTGAGTAGGCGATATGTGACAGAGTAAAGCTGGAGTTTTTTGAGACGGTCTGCGTAGGGCATATGTTTGAGGCCGGTAATCCTCTTTGTGAGGTATTTTTGTGGCCTTTCCAGTTGTTGTAGATGTCTTGTGAGGTACATACCAAAAGGGGCATTGTACTCTATAATGGGTCTAATGAGTGATGAGTAGAGGGAACAATGACCTCTTTTTTCCTGGATGAGAAACTTTTTGTGATGAGGTGTGCCACGTAGAAGGATTTCCTGACTACTGCAGCAATGTGATTATCAAAGGAGAGACTACCTTCCACCCATGTCCCAAGGTCTCTTATCACACTTTCGGTGTTAAGTAGACTACCGCCTATGTGATAATTCATGGGTACAGAGTTTTTACCAAAAGGGATAACAATGCACTTTTCGGCATTGAGCCTGAGGCCATGGCTTTGACACCAGGCATCTGTCTCAGTGAGGCCCTTTTGTAGGATGTCCACATCGTTAGGAGATTTGATTATGGTGCCTAGTTTGCAGTCATCTGCGAACTTTGTTAACCAAAGACCTTCTGTGTTAGCCTGTACTTCAGAGAAGTAGATGCCAAACAGGAGAGGACCTAGGACTGAACCCTGTGGTACTCCACTTGTCACTGGTCTGAAGTTGGATTTAGAGTCTGCTACTTTCACAGTGTGAGTTCGGTCAGTGAGCCAGTTGGCAACCCATCTTGTGACATAGGGATTTATACCTAGTTTAGTGAGTTTGTCTATAATTCCAGAGTGGGGGATGGTGTCAAAAGCCTTGGCCAGATCTAGATAGACTGTGTGTACCACCTTAACCACATCTACATCTTTGGTGACCACTTCAAAGAAGTCTATCAGGTTTAGGAGACATGATCTGCCTTTTACAAACCCGAACTGGGTAGGGTCCAGAGTTTGGAAATTACCAATGTCATTGTTTATAAATTCCATGATGATACGCTCCATAGCTTTGCAGACCAGGCTCGTCAGGCTAATGGGGTGGTAGTTCCCAGGGTCCGTGGTGGATCCCCCTTTGTGGAGTGGGATAGCTGCTGCTGTGTGCCATTCAGTGGGCACAAAGCCTGAGGTGAGGCTATGACTGAACATGGTACTTAGGTGGGGTGCCAGTTCGTTCTGTAGGTCATGTGGAACGCAGCCTGGGATGTTGTCAGGTCCCATGGATGCTGTGTTCTTGGCTTTGGAGAGTGTATTTTACTTATGCAGCCTTGATTACAGGTACTTTGCATTCTTCCGGTATAGAGATGGGTCCTTTAGGGGATGAGAGGGGTAAAGTTAGCACTGAACCTATCTGCCAGGATGTTGGCAATATCAGTTGGTTCTGTATATTTAGTGCCATTGTGTGGTAACTCAGAGCAGATCTGAGTGTTGCCATTGAGATTCTTCACATAGCTATAGAATGCTTTGTGGTTGTCTTTAGAATCAGTGGTGATTTTGTTTTCATAACTAGCTTTGGAGGATTTTATGAGGGATCTCAGCTTCTTACTGAGGTTGACCACGGAGTTCCTCCAATCATGGGATTTTACTCTTTTTTGCAACAGTTTCTTTCTTCTGTTGTAGAGTTTGTTTATAGCAGGGGACCACCAGATTGGCTTCTTTTTTTTTGGAGGATAGCATCTTGATTCTGTTAGGGATTGCACGATCCATGCACTCGTGTAAGTGCTTATAAAGTGCAATTGTATAGGATTCAGCAGTCATATCTCTATTGTCCATCAGCATGGGTGTCATGAAGTTTGACACTTCTGTCTTAAGAAGTGTGAAGTTGGCTTTGGAGAAATTTTTTACGGTGGTTTCCCTAATGGGCGGTGGAACTGGGATGTGGATGTCTAGGGTGATTTGCTTGTGGTCGGATCTGACCTACGAGGAATTGACCTCTGGAATGGAACACCGGTTGCCCATATTGGTAATGACCAGATCTAGGATATTGCTGCCCCTGGTGGGGGTGTGGATAAGTTGACTCAAGGCATTGGAATTTATGAATTCCAGAAAGCATTGAGCACAAGAGTTGGTACACGAGTAGTTTTCCCAGTTAATGGTGGGGTAGTTGAAATCACCCATTATTAGGGTGTTAGGTTGTACCCTAATATTTTCCAGTGTATCAAGAAATGAGGAGTGGAAATCCTGGGGTATGGTGGGGGATCTGTAACAAGCTACAATTTGCATTGCGGTCTTGCCCAGAGTTAGTTGCACTTGGATAATCTCAGATGTATTATGCTGAGCAACTAGCCTGGAGGTGTGGATATCCTTAATGAATATGGACACTCCTCCTCATATTCCTCACCTCATATTTCTCACCAAACTACCCGTCCTTCACTTCTCTACCTCAACCATTTCCTGGTTTTCCCACTACCCCTTCAATACACAATGATCTGTTAAATGGCTCTTCTCACTATCTCCCTTTCTCCAAATCAAGATGGGAGCTGCTCAATATTAAATTCTTGGTCCCCTACTCTTCAACATCTTCACCAATGACCTCTACACATCCTGTCAGCTTCCCTTCATTCAATATGCAGATGACTCCACTAGCATCTCCACCTCTGATACCCTCTCTGACCTGGACATCCTCACCCAAAACTCCTTCAACTCTATTGAAAACTGGATCTCTAACAATCAACTTATTCACAATCTGAAAAAGGCCAAACCTAGTTTTCCCAGAATCACTCACCCACCCCAAGCCCACCTTCTCTATAACATTACATAACAACACTGTCATTAATGTTGAAACTCACATTAAGCTCCTGGGGGCTATCATAGATGATCAACTCAAATTCAACCTCCATGTCCACCAGTGGATAATGAAAACCCACCAAAAAACTTGGTTTACTATTTATTCAGAAATAAAAAGTTCCTTACAAAGGACTCTCACATCTCTCTTGCCTATGCCTACCTTCTCCCTAGGCTTCTCTACAGCTCACAAGTCCTAGCCAACTTACACAGTCTACTAGCTAAACTTGAAGCCACCTACAACAAAGTAGCAAGGTTTGCAGTGAACCAAACCTCTAACTCTCATCACTGTCATTCACTCAAGGTTTTAAACTGGTTAGAACTCCCCCGCCAAATTCTGTCCTCTCAACTACCTATCATTCATTCCATCCTCTATAAGCCTCCTCCTGGCCTGACATCTCCTCACTCATTTCTCTTTATAATCCGGACCAAAACCTCAGGGTCGCAGATCAACAACACTTAGACATAAATCAAAAACATCAATAGGCCAAAACTTATATAGCTACGCTCCTGCCTTATCCTAGAACAAGCTTCCCTTGGCCATCCATGAAATTACTTACACACAAGAATTCAAAAAAACTCTCACAGAACACCTTTTTAATACATGGACATGTCATTGTAAAAACCCTCCTTGACCTTCCTCCTCTAATAATACCCCTTAATCCCACTCTCTCTGACCCCCTTAACTCTAACTTCTCTACTACTCTTTTCACTTCTATCCCCAAATTGCTCTACATCTTGCACCCTCACACATTTACCTCTTGTTCCTACTGTTCCCCCTACCTCGTCTCTCCAAATTCTCTCTCACTTAACGTCTTTTCCTTTCCTGTGGACTTTTCCAAGACTGTGAGTTGCTTATCTTTACCTTCTCTTTCTTCTTAGTATATACATTAATTTATCCTGTAAAGAGTTTGTCAACTGCTTTCAGAAGCCCTTGTACATTGTCAATTAACAGCATTATTATTTGTTAGCAAGTATGTTCCCCACTATATTTTCTCTGTAATGTACTCATATATTGTTACTTTGTACACTTTGTGCATACTTTTGTAGAGCTTTTCTCCCCAGGCTTCCGCTGAAAGAGGGCTCTAGCTCAGTCGGAAATTCCCGGTCAATAAATGTCAAAATAATAAAAATAAATAATAAATAACTCACCAAACTGGGCATAAACCCCTACATAACTCACTGGATTGCCAGCTGGCTAACAGGACTCAGGAAGTCAGGATTGGGGATACCAGCTCGACTAAGAGACTGGTCACCAGAGGGGAACCTCAGTGCTCTGTGTTGGATCGCTCCTATTTGGCATCTACTTCTCAGTGCTAAAGGCTAATGTCAAGGGCCTTTGCTAACCAAGTTCACAGATGATTGCAAATTGGGAGCTTTCATGGAGTAACCCCATGACACAAACATATTACAAGAAGGCTAACATAGACAAATGACTGGTGCCAAAGTCATGGACTAAAACTCAATGTCAAGAACTGCATTTTAGTACATTTTGGGAAAAATGCCACCCAGGTTAATTACCCCATTAATAAGACACCCCTAAATGCTTACTCAGTAGTCAGGGATCTGGAAAATATGTAGACAGTAATCTGGCCTTTGATCAACATGTGGCTAAGTTATTAAGAAAATCATTTTTATGCTGCCCAACTAATAAGTAAAGGCATGGCATCCAGGTCCAAAGAAATCATAGGGTCTCTTTATTCAGCCCTTATCAGACATATCATTGAGTATAATTCCCCCCTTTGGCATGTGCCTGATCAAATGTATGCAATGAGTGGAATGCTCACAGGAGTTCCTTACCAGAAGAATCCAGGGTATAATTTTCCTATACAAATTGACTTAAAGCAGTGGTGTACCTAGCATATATGACACCCGAAGAAGATTTGTTTAATCCTCCCATGGAGATTTTTTTCTAACACCACCTCCTCTATGACATTTGTTTTTAGTAATTATCATGAAATGAAACAAAATAATGGCTAGCTAGGAGCAATGATCAAATCCCCATAAGACTCAGCTATCCTACAGGAAGGCTTGTCCCAAAAAATAACTAGCACCGGAATCATGGACTAAAGCTTAATGTCAAAAAAGCATTATCATCTCCTTTGGAAAGCTGAGTATGACACTGACAACATAACCCTAAGAGCTGACCTAGTAGTTTGGGATTTGGTAACTTGTAGGACAGATCAAGATGAATCAAACCTAGTGCAAAATCAGTAACAGTTTCAACCTTGTTTTACAAATACAACACCCAGAGAGAGAGAGAGAGAGAATAAAGACTGCAGTATATTTCATGCAAATTTACATTAGTCATGTAAAGGCAGACTATAAACTAAGAAAACAATATGAAATTAACTTGCAGGCCAAATGTATTTAGCAAATAAAAGGACATCCTATAAAATTGGGGAGTTTCAAATGTGTTTCATACAATATTCCAGTTTATTTCATACAAATGCATACTAGCTGTTAATGCCTGCTTTTAAACTGAGCATCTGTTATTTCATCCACAACACAGCTAGCCAACCCCCTCCCAAGGTAAAAAAGGGATAATTATTCCAATTTATTTAAAACAAATTTGCAATAACCAGTCTATAATATCACACTTTTAGCTGAGCAAATGAAGAGGCTAAGATCCCATAGCACAGCTAGCCACCCACCCCAAAAAATTCAATTTATTTCAAACAAATCCCAGCCTTTAAAATAATATGAAAAGGATGTTACTACATACCCCTTCCCCCAAAAATAGAGATATTCAGATTTATTCATAAAAATGCACCTTATGGGTGGAATTTAAACCAACAAAGTAAAAAGAACAAGTTACTTCATCCACAGCACATCTGGCCACCCCCTCCCCCCAACACACAAAAAAGGATAAAAATTTATTGACACAAACATTCACATGCTAGCCATAATGGCAGTATTTAAGCTGAGCAAATGAAAGGGCAAGTTACTTTAACCAACAGCCCATCTAGCTATCCCCCCATCCCACCAAAACAAAAAGAAGGCAGAAGAGTATAATGAAAAAAAGAACATAAACATCCAATTTCAAAATATTCAAATAAAGACACAAACACACATACAGTAGGCTAACCGCCATCCCCCTCCCCCTCTCCAAAAATAAGAAAGAAAATCCTGTTATATTCACATTAAAAAAATGCTTACATTTAGGCCGGTAGTCTACAATGCCCTGGCTGATTCACTGATTCATATGCTGTCATTAATCCAGTTTGCAGGGTTTAATTAACAAAAAAAAAGTTTCCACTGCAAAAAAAACTCCATGCTGCATTACAGGGCTCGATTATATGAGGTTACTGATTAGGGAAAACCAGCGAACTATGGCAACCTTAAAAGAAGAAATTCTCCTGACACAGAAGGAAGTTATTACAGATACCCTTTTTAGGACTAATGAGGGGCTTTATAAGAGTATCTTCCTTAATATAGAACAGCACATGGAAAATATAAAGAAAAGAAAAGAGAAGAAATTAAAATGAGACCAGGAAGAGTACGAATAAAAGAAGCCTTATTGTCTACTGAAGGGCAATTACAACCACAGGGTGTCCTTTGTTGAAATGGATGAATTAGCTGTTGAACAGGCACCTATAAGAACAGAAGAGTTGGAGGTGTTTTGTGATCAAGAAGAGACCAACACCTGGCAGGATTTTTCTCCCCTTCCAAGGTTAATAATATTAAGAAACAAAAACAGTCCATGGACACAGAAGAGCAGTGGGCAGAACAGACCAGGTTACCTATGACAGGCTGGAGGTCAGATGAAGAAGAAGGGGAGACTGCCATCATATCACCAGTGGTAAGACATCTTAATAGAGACTTTGCAAATAATGACTGTTCAAATATTCTATTTGAATACAAAGGACTTAAAATTTATAATTACAGTCATTTGATTATAGATGAAGGACATGGAATATTGATTTCAAAAGGTTTTAATTTTATACCACAAAACCAAAGTAATATGCTTTACAACATTTTAGACATGAAAGTTTTGCAAGAAACATTAATTTAAGGTTATAATTAAGAAAACCACCAACAGTAACCAGATTCTAAGTCCAAAAAAGCATATACAAATAAATAAATATAACTTATAAGTAGTATTTATTCATTCATTATTTATTATCAACTTGTTGGAATATGAATTTTAATAGGGTAGGAATAATTAAATATTAAATGTTATTTTAAATGAATGCACTCTTGAAAAAGTAAATACCGGAGAGTTGTATTTATGTATTGTATTGTATTTTATATGTTAATATTTCAACATTTTAATATTACATAATGTTCCCTTTAATATTTGTAGATGTACAATAAGTTATATTTATATAGAAGGTTTTTTAAGTTTTTGACATCAATATGATTAGACGTGTATCTTTATCCATTTGGTTCAGGTTGGATGAACTGGTGTGAAAACATGAATGAACGTTAGGATTAATGTTTATAGTAGTGAAAAACCACTTCATTGCACATTATATGAATGATTTCAATAGTTTTTAAAATACATCACCGGGTTTTTATTGGTGGTTGGGGTAATTGTTTCAACAATTAATTAATTAATTAATAATTAATTCAAGTCAATGTATTTAAAGGTTAATGATGTGTGTTAGTGTTGTCTAAAGAAGTCTCACTAATAGCGAGACGAAAAGCGCTTCATGTAAAATAAAGGTTTATTTTTCGTTACAGCTGTGACCGCATTTATAATTCTGCAGTTCTGTATGGTGTATGGTGTTCAGTACTCTCTAGCTGTTTTCTTGGATTCATCAGTTTGCACTTTTCTTGTTCATTAATATAAAAATAAATCCTATGTTAAAAGCCAGATCATTGTTTAGGTAAAACATTCTAAAGCTATACGAATGAAAGGTTTTAATTAGTTTTTATACGTGTATTTATTAGCCTAGCATAGGAATGTATTGCATGTGTTTATAAATATGTTTTTTAGTTTATATATATATATATATATATATATATATATATATATATATATATATTGTATTGTAAGTATTTTTATTGAGCGGATAGTAGAGTTTATTTGTGTCTAAATGTTGTTTGCACTGTGATTGGTTAATTGACAAGTCTTGCATATTTAAATGAAATTTATGAACTTGAATGATACATGTGAAAAAGCAGTGTTACTGCGAAAGCGCTCATGCTTGTCTAAGGAATAAAAGAATTTCACTCTACATACTTGGTTGCCTTGCCATTTCTGAGTTCTACTGTTTTTTTTTTTTTTTTTGAATTTAAGGTTGTTATTAGACAATGGAAAAGACAGAAAGGAAGATAGTGAGTACCTTTGTAGCTTTATTTGAGAAATTGAGTGACCTGGATATGAGAGCATTACACAACAATGGTAACTTTACGTGTAACAATCTCAGTGGGGAAGAAGAAGAATTATTTGAACTTACTAGTAATAATGGTGTTAGAATTATGAAACCAGACAAAGAGGGAGGGTTGTTATTATGGAACAGCATGATTATAATGCTAAAATATTTGAGTTCTTAAATGACTGTCAATTTTTTACAACAGCTTCACTTAACGAGATAAACATTTTTTAATCACAGGTTGGATTTGGTACTAGACAAAGTATTTCAAGAGTATAATTTTAGTGAAGCCAAAATGAAGCATTTGAAGGTGGAAAACAGCTTGATTCCTTCTTTTTTTTTTGTTAGGATTCCTAAAATACATAAATCAGTTGTGAATCCACCTATGAGACCTATAGTTGCGGCAAGGGGTTCTATGACCAAACTCATTGCCAGATTGGTGGACCATTATCTGAAAGAATTTTTTTTAAGGGGAAGGACCATGTACTGAAAGATTATGGCATTTATTGAAATGTTTAGCTAGAAGTGAGTATAAAGAGAACATAATTTTTCTCATTATTGATAAAAAATATATTTCCAAGAAGCCCAGAACTTACGTACTAACATTTCAAAGGATTCAGTTTATGTTTTGTCTACCCTTATGGAATTGGTATTAAAAGACAACTTTATTTGGTTCCAGAGAGAATATGTCAAACAAACCCTAGGGGTAGCAATGGGAGTGGCAGCAGCCCCTCTATTTGCAAATATAGTGTTATGGTTTAAGGTGGGGTAGTGGTTAAGGTGCTTACCTTAGAAACACAAGGTGCAGGGTTTGATTCTCACAGTGCATAATTGGTTAGGCTTAAAAAATGGTCCATGAGGGCAATAAGCCTAATAATAATCTATGAAATCTATGGTTGTGGAAAAGTAGATTTTTTTAATTTGGACTACAAGAAATACATCTATAAGTATTATAGGTTTTTGGATAACATCTTGATCTTGTGGGAAGGTGGGATCAATGAAATCCCACAGTCTGTAAATTACATCAACAATACCACTGATAGTGTGGAAGAGGAAGGTTGTAATGACTTGGATGCTCTCATTTATAAAAACAGACAGAAGAGTCGTTTTGAGTCATACATTTTTAGGAAACCAACATAGTCGAATAGTTTCCTACACTTTGAAAGTAACCACTCACTCTGGCAAAAAAAAACTTGGTGAAAGGACAGATAAGACTGTCCAGGTTAACAACAGATGAACAACAATTAGAAATTGAATTGGTTAAATTGAAAGAAATGTTTAAAGTAAGGGGATATCCTGTAACCTTATTAGAAAAAAACAAGAAACGTATGTGTTAGGAAAGAGGTCAGATTCATATGCTCCCCTGTTGAGAAACCCTGACAGTGAAGTTGGTGAGAACAAAAAGGAAGATAATTCCATCTGTTGTGTGTTTACATATGACCATTAATCCCCTAGTATTAGGGTTTGTTGAAAAAAATGGAGTGGAGTATTTGGAGCATTTGGTTTAACTGAGAAACTGGGACAAACACCAAAAATGTTTTTTAAAAGGTGTATGAACATGAAAAAACATATTTGAGAAAAATAACACTAGGTATGTTCCAAAAGGGAAGATGAGTAAGTGTAAAACTTGCAAGGAATGTAGATATGTTTATGAAACCTAGGAACATTGTTACTGGTGGATTTAATAGGGCATTACCAGTACAAAGAAATTATCATTGTAACACTAAATGAGTGATATATGTGGCCCTGTGCTAGACATGTACTGCTTTTTTCATAGGAAAAATGGAAAACCAATTGAAGAAAAGGGTATACCAGCATATCTATGCTATAAAAAAAAACATGACAAGTCAAATGCCCTGTACAGGCACAGAATGACATGTAAGCACTTTAAGAAATTTGTTTTTTGTGTTTTGGAAAAAGTTGCTAGACAGGAACATGGGGAGAATTGGTCTAATTTCCTACTACTAAGAAACACATTAACAAGTATTATTAAATGTTACACACTTCCTGGGAATAAACTATAGGATATTCATTAGTAGTTTGTTGTCTTTAAAACCGGACAAGGTCTAGAATGTTGGTTTAGTTAAGGACCAGTTTGAATTGGTTTGTATTATATTAACGTGTGAATATTTGCAAATATATAGGTTTATATTAAACTATGTTTATGCATTTTTAGGGTTAAGCAACTGGGTTTTAGTGAAAATGGGTTCTGTGACTGGTTGATTACAAGGTTGTATGGAAGTTTAAAAATGTATTACTTTTCTATTTTGTTTTTTCTTTTATATTAATGGAATAATGTATTTAATCTTGTATTTAACCTTGTTATTGGTTATTTATTAGTTGTTACTTATTGGAGCTAATACAGGAGAGGATGTACATAAGGTGTTTTTATCTTATGTTCTGTTGAGTGAAATAAAGGGAATGAAAGCATTTCTCAAACTATCACTTTGTCCCTGTTCTGTGTACTGCAGGAAAGATTTGCATTTGTATTCGTTTGATATTTCAATTTTTCATTTACAAACTCAGTGCCTGCTGCCTTTGAAGGATAAATTGGTTATATTACAGTAAAAAAAAAAAAAAATTGGTAAGCATGTAATATTGCAAGTGTGAGCGGATGGCAAACCCACAACAAGTTCATGGTTACAAGGCATCTCATCCAACACAGGAAACATTCAGGACTGCAGTTCCCCCATCCCCCTTAAAGTACATCACAGTATTAGCAATCCATCTATATGCTGTGGGAGTAGAACCCACAGCCTTCTGAATCAAAAGCAAGTATGCCATTTCTTATGCTCTGACCATTTGCTAAGCAAAACAGATGCATATTGAAAACCGACTTAGCAAAGAACAGTGAACCTCTCTTCCCTTGAAGCTCACAATTCTTTGAAACTGCACTGAAGCTTACACCTCCTTGAAAGTGCACAGAAACTCATCTGTTACTCATTTGGTAGTTGGTGTAGAGGATTCAGGCTCTTATTTCCTGTAAACAAGGAACAGGGTTTGTGGTAGTGAAAATTTACTAACTACATTGCTTTCAACTGCCCAGAGTGACCAGCTTTTTGTCTCACATTTTTGGTCTATTCCTCACAAAATTAGTAGTTTTCTGGTAAATCACTGAGGATCAAAGTTTCTAAGTAATGACATACATTTGAGTTTTAGACTTCATGATGTTCAGAAAATGCATGTTAATACAAATCCTGTTATTCTAGCAACTTTCTAGGCTTATAAGAGCAATATTTAAAATCTGTTCCTATTCGGGGATTTCTGTTCCCACATTATTTTAGGCTTTGTCCAGATGTGAGAGGTATGCTAGCTAACGAAAACACACACATACACACACATGTATATAAATTACACTGAGAATGACCCAGTACTGGAAAGGAGTATGCAATAGATGCAAGGACACACAAAGAAGGTGTTCTTAAAGAAGAATGCCCTTAAAGAATCTGGCTTTGGTCTTAGTTTATGCTTTTTGCATTTTAAATGTGAAAAGCTTTTAAAAGGCAGGGCTGCATCCCCTTACTGAATGCACCTGGGGCAGACTGCACCTTCTGCCCCCACATTAGTACATTTTTGCCTTAATGCCCTATCTTTATACACTATCTTCTATATGTTATTGAGAGGCAATCCGTGGTTGGCATACAAGGCATTTGCAGATACAGCTGTGATGGACATTTTACACATCTGCAAAATGAACAGCATCAGAACCATTAGATCCATGGATTTCAATTTTGCTTGTGATATAAATACGACATGCTATTGAGATGGATATGAGTCTGAGAGGATCCTCATGCTCTGGGACAGGCTCACTATCCATGTGAAGCAGAGTCCATCCCTAATCCTATTTAAGTGCAACACTAACCAGTGGAAGCAAAATCAGGAATTCACCCTGGGTCTGGCCCTGAAGTCTCAGACAGAGACAGATAGTAATGCCTAAACTAACAACTCCCCTACACAAGCTCTAGAAACTTCCTAATTAACATATCCCCCCAAATAAATGCCGATGATACACAAGGTCACAGTTGGGTTGGATTACACAGCTAGGCTTATAAATACCCTGGTGGTCATTAGTCTAGTATATACCTATGATCACTGTGTAAATTACAAAATAAAAAGTCAGTGAAAGTCTTGTACTGTGTTTGACTCAAAGTGCCAAAGGAAAAATAATAAACCAAAGAGAGACACCTTATTCTACATTACAAAAGCTTTACTGAAAACAATAAGCATGATAATTCATTAGTGTGTATAGAATATCAGAGCAACTATAATTAGTGAAATTAAATTAGATTCTATACAAGTAACATTACAGGAAGGAGTCAATTCAATATAATGTCAATGGCACTAGTCCAAATTAGATAAAACAAGTACATGAGCAACAAATAACTGAATAAAAAACACAACCAAATAAATAAACATGACCAAAAGTTTGTGTGTTTAAGATATTGAAAAGATAAAATAGTGTTATTTCAAACATCTTTATATTAAAAGAACATTCTGTTTAAAATATTCTTCATAGAAAAATTCACCTGCAAACTATGACAAAGTTGAATGCTTAAATTATAAAGCAAGAATGACATAAAAGGACAATAACATAAAACATGTACATGTAAATTGCATGCTGACAAAAAAATTCACAAATGGATTTAAAAACCTAAAAATAGCACATGCCAAAAATATGAGAAAGAAAGAAGAAAAACATATAAGTGCTTAAATGGTCTGGCTTTTAGAATACATTTGAAATAAAGACTGTCATTAATACTGGGGGGGGGGTATGCATTTATTCTCACTTGTCCTTAATATTCTTTTTTCTCCAGTAACAAATCTTAGCAAAGATCCTTATGATCTAAATCAATTTGCTCAAGAATATCAGTAACATGGAAAATAAGATTTTTAAAATTCACACAAAAAATGGATTATCTTTAAAGAGCATTAGTAACATAGTTTGGTCTCCTAGCATGCAAATACTAGTACAGTCTACAGCTGAGATGTCTGGTTGCTGTACCAAAAATACATAAATAAATAAATGAATAACATGTCAGACACAGCTCAACAGATAACACTCTAAGAATTAAAACTGTAGTGCCCCATTTCCCCAGTAGGTGTATTTAAAGTAACACTAGATACCCGTTTTGGAACAATTTTATTTCTACCAACTCAAGCTCACTTGCTCTTGTTATAGATAAAGCTATATAATTGCACGTCTGTTTAAATAATATGAACCAGTATAACAAAAGTACTTGAGACTCTTAGAGCCTTAAAGTAAGAGCTTCAACACAGAATATGCCATGGTGCTTCTGTATCAAGTTCATTAGGTAAAATGGTAGAAATAAAACTGCTTTCATCTTCAGCATGAAACAATATTTACGTTGTCAGAAAACCTGAAATTTGAGTTTAATCTAGCCAAAAAAAGTTTAACATTCCCAATGATTATAAGATCAGCTAAAACAGGTATCTTTTTCTCTTGGAAGTCAACATTTTCTCAGGTATATCAGTTTCTTTTTGAAAAATACTCTTCAAATTGATGTTTTCTTTTGTTACTGAAAAGAGGGTCCTCCTCCATTGCCTAGTCTATTTCCTTACAATTAATTAAAATTTTCAAATGACTTGAAATTAAATATTTCATTGCAGAGTTCAGATTATAGACAACTACTGTCCTCACAGGTCTGTCCTGAGCTTTAGAGGAAGTAAAAACAATGTGAACACGATTACCATAAATCCAAATGTTTCATTTTTGGGTAGCATGTCTTTTAATTACTGTTCTCTATCATACTGAGGAATACATTTATATATAAAGAGCTGACATTTATTGTGAACAAAATGTCACTGTCCAAATGAAAGTCTTTAAAATGTCATCATAGTCAACATGCAATTCTTTGTTTTCTAAAATGTGCATGTCCTTGATTTTATTAAGAAAAAATCCTTACTTATAAGAGGATATTTTTAATCTCCCATTTCTTTATATTTCGCAAAAATGCCAATGGACCTGTTTTAGAGACACTTATTTTTCTATCATAAACTTGGTGTTAACAAGAAGAAATCACTGGCATGCATAATGACTGGGTAGTTCATTTTATGTACTTTCACTATGTCTTTATTTATAGGTCTTAGTATCTCTAAATATATTATGAAAACTGAAAGTGTTAGAATGTATGCTTGTATCAAACCTCTAATACTTTCCATAAGGTATAAAGTTCTGAGCTTAAATTCACAAGGGGCAGAAGCGTGGATGAACTATAATCTGCTTGATGAGGCATACTGCATGTTGAGACATCTGTTGAATTTAGCAAGGTCATTCCCAACAGTGCATTTGTGACATAAGTTTACTATCAGTAAAGACAATACAAGATTTGGTTAAAAAAAGAAAAAATCAAGCTGGTTTAATTGCACTAGATGTCCAGTTAATTTAGTAAGCAAATAATCATAGAAAAAAAAAAGAGAAATGATGTACACTGAATGCACAAAAAGATGACTATATCTAAGTGAGATATGAAGTAAAACAGCAAGACAATTATCTGACTATTTCTTTAAATTATGCTTACCGTCCAAAAATAATAAGGAATTTCCAAAGGGAACTAGACAAACACTTGATACTGAAAAGTAGATATTTGAAGACCTATGCTGGCATTGTAGGCAAATGTAACAATACAAGCTATTTGGATTAAGATAAGTAATAGAAAGGTACTTCCAATTTATACTAAATATAAATTTGTAATGTACACCAAAAATGTAGGGCGGTGTATTAAACTAGATGACATCACACACTGAAGAAATGATTCACATAATCACATTTGAATGAGAAATTTACATGGCTGTCAAAGTTACTTTCTTTGCAAAAATATTTGAAAAGATCAGAAAAGATATTCAAAAAATGAACAAGAAAGTTGTACTATTTTGTTAACTTCTGAAGTGAGGGACATTTCACTAGTTGCATGTAAACTATACAATGTGAGGTAAATGTGGCAAAATATTCCATTCAAATACTATATAGACAATAAGATAAAGGACAAGTGTCAAAATTTACATATGCCAGCAACACAACGATACTGGTGACATATGTTTGAGCTCTCATTGTTTTGTAACTGATTAATTTTAATGTTTGCAAGAATGGCATCAATTCATTAATTTGAACATTTTGAATGCTGAACTTTTTGTTTTGCTGGCTTGTGAGAATGAAATCCCACATCTTTGAAAATGTTGGTATGTTTCTGTTTCTGGGAGGCTGCATTATACTGGGGAGTGTATATTTGCCCTGTTCCCAGCTATCATGGAGTCTCAGAAGTTGATATATGTAAGAGGGTGTGGGGGTAGAGAGGACTTTCCTCCCACCACAGAATATGTTTTAATGTTTATCAAGTTAGGTTTCATTTAAATGAAGTATGATCTTCTACCATCAATATTTGGTGGCTGAGAGATGTGGCCATTCAAAGAATGAACACAGATCCTAAACAATGTATTTATGAAACAATAACACATATGAATATAAATCTTTACAGCCAATGGCCAAAATAATCAGACACAAAGGTAGTTCACACAAGTCCTTGTATATGTTTAGTATATAGAAGATTAACCCTTATTTAGGGTTCTCCACCTTAAGATAATTCACTGAATGTTTACACTATGTTTTAAACAGTTTATATATAGATTATTCTATTAACTGTAGGGTGATGTGTATTTAAGGGCTGGGTAATTCATTGTCAGTTGTTCTGAGGAAGTCCCTATCAGGGTAAGAAAGCACTAAACCTGTTAATAAAGTATTCATCTGTTTTTGGAGCTGGTGTCCGTGTGTTGGTCGAAGAAGTTCTCAAGTTGGTACATCATCAGAATACACCATACCATAGCATCAACCAAAATTCATTTAAAAACAACAACCACTGGTTACCATTCACCAAAATTCATTTAAATACAATAGCCAATGGTGACCATTACCAAAATTTGTTTAAATACAATAGACACCGAGATACTTGAACATATTAATATTGATCCACGGGGGGGGCAGTGACTGGAAACATTTTTGAGCAACAGAGAACTTCAATGGCAGCTAAGGTTAGCTGCTATGTTTCCACTAGTGTTAAATGACTCTATATCAATCACACCAGTTTTAAGGATGAAGGCTGGAAAACTGTAATGTTGAATAATTTTAATAATGCTGTATGGCACTGTATTTAATAGTTAAAGTTTATAACACACCATTTATTTTATTTTATATATTGAAGTATTTTAATAGGTTTACAATATAAGAAATACTTTCAGTTTTAATAAGCTTTATTTTATGCATAAAAACATCTTGGTATATATAGGGTTAAACATTTCCTTGCTGCACAGACAATAATTGAAATTAATTAATGTGTTTTTCATTCAGCCAATTGTAACCAGTGGCTATTTATTTAAACAAATTTTGATTGATGGTATGGTGTATTCTGATGAAGTCCACATTTATTAGGGATGAAAGCGCTCAATATTTTTGCTGGTTTATGTGGTTTTTATAATAAATTGTGGATGTTAACACAGAGGACCCTCATTTTGGTGCATTTTGATTTTTTGGTATGTAACATAACATGTTGAATAAAATGTTTCTTGAACCAGGACTAGCAGTGTATCAATTGCCACCATTTTAGCCTTAAGTTTATCACCCTCCAAAATCTTTTAGCTTATTATGCCTGTTATCTAACCATTTCTCCACCTGTATGCATACAGATATAACTTTTCAACACATTTGTATCCTTTTCTTTTTTGCATGAAACCTAGAGTGCCGAATTATATCAGTGGCTTTGCTGTTTATTCTTCATAAATCAAGTAAGTTGAATCCATAGAACTACCATTGTTTGTTTTTCACTGATGCCAGAGCCAAAGAACCAGATTAGGTTAGTGGGATATCACCTACACACTTTGAGCCCCTACTGGAATTTACTGAAAAGTGCATTTTGCCAGAAATATGTTTGTAAGATTTGCCTTTAAGAGTGCTTCCATCACTCAACTTACTAGTGAAGTCAGGCTCAAAGCCTGCCATTTCTGGCTTATAACTTAGTCATTGCAGAATAGTACTGAGACAGCCTTCTCCATCATAACACTGCTGAGTGGTTCTCTCAGAAGTTTCACTAAAACACCAGCAGTCACTTTAAGGATCTTAGAAAACAACCTTAGTGGTGCCTGTGCTTTATCTACTTTCAGACGACTGGTGCCCTTTCAATCTCCTTCCTTGCCATTCTGTTATCTGTTATCTCTCTCAATCTATGTCCCACTTTTCAAATTGGTATCCTCCCTTCTGTTTCTTTGGTGCAAAGCACTGTGAAATATGTATTTGCCTGTTTCCTGACTAATTTATGCTGAACCCTTCCCAAGTTAATTTTTAAAACCATATTTTTTACTTTCTCCGATTTACATGAAGAAACCCTTCTTCCTCTCTTAAAACTTGCATTTAATTGTATATTAATTTTAAACTTCTTAACAGTTTGTAGCCCTGGTATTAGCTTCTGCATAACCCTTCCCCTTTGTTTCTTCTATCCCTCTATCTCTTTAGCTTTGCCACTATGATGTCTTCATCTCCTTGTTGAGCCAGTTTTTTTTCAGTCTTGGTGACCCTCCTGAATGCTTCTTACTTCCTTTCCCTAACTGCCTTTTTCAGTTTTTCTTTCCTTTGCCCTTTTACTACTTTGCACTTCTTCTTTATTCCTAAATTTCTGATTATGAACACCCTTATTCTATCACAGTTAGCCTGACTATAATCCAAGACCCTGGCATCTGTGGACCCACCTAGCATCTGCT
Organism: Protopterus annectens; assembly: GCF_019279795.1. Lineage (NCBI taxonomy): Eukaryota > Metazoa > Chordata > Ceratodontiformes > Protopteridae > Protopterus > Protopterus annectens. The sequence continues at coordinate 518,078,045 of NC_056743.1, read as the reverse complement.
CCATAGCCAGTATGAAACATACTGTTGCATGGTTATTAAAAGCCTGACCTTTAGATCTGTCTCTCAAACTCCCCCCATAATAGGATTTGACAGCAGATTATTTTCATTGCTCTAGCCAATACTTTTGAATCAAACACTTCTGAGTAAACAACTCATTTAGTCTGTTGTCTCTATCCACTATGGATAATCAGTTACTCCTGCTTCTGGTAGATCGAGGCCATATCTTACAACAGCTTACTTCTTTTCTTTCATTTTAAACTTCTTTGCTAGAAATATATTTTTTTACTTGTCCTCCACATCTTTATCCTGACACCCCACCTTTATACTTTTGCTTGCTCCTTTACCTAACACTCCATCCTCTACCATCTTATTCACTGTCACTCCCACCTCCAAGTGCTCTTTTTACATATGTTGTAACCGTTTCTCCATATTTGCCTATCCTTTCCAGAACATGACTATTTCTTGTGCTCGGACCATGTTCCTTTTAGTATAGTGGCAGTCACCTAACATTGCAGTATTAGTGCTTTGTGTTCAGTCTATATCCTTCCTAGGGATAAAGCACCACCCAGGCTCCACTTCCTTTCTAAGCATTTCTGAGTTTCCCTACCACCCTTATGTTTCCATATGTTCCAGAACGCTCCATTTGTTCCAGAATGCTCCATATGTTCCAGAACGCTCCATATGTCCCAGAATGCTCCATTTGTTCCAGAACGCTCCATGTGTTCCAGAACGCTCCATTTGTTCCAGAATGCTCCATATGTTCCAGAACGCTTACCTTTCCTTATTGCCCTTCTTCCTATTCTTTTCATCATCAGTGCCATTCCTTGTGATCGTCCCTTCATGCACTTAATACCATCCCCCACCCGATTGTTGTTTCTTCCCCCACTGTCTCCTCCATTCCAAATGTTGTCAGTTTATACCATCTCCATATTACTGCCTCACTCGCTATTCTGGCTGATAACAACATGAAACGTCAGGAAACACTAAAGTGAGTCCCAAAGCACAGAGACTAAATGGTCACAGAAACACACTTAGATATATCAAGTCTGAGATGACGGTTTCCCTGAATATTCCCATTTCTCTGAGGTATGGTAATCTCAGAGTTCACATTTATGGGTATGGGGGTTGTGGGGTGCAGGGGATCTTACCCCCCTCAAAAAAGAAGTTAATAGCAGAGTGATATTTGAGATTCAAGCTTCTGCCATAATTTTGGCATTTTTATAGCTTACTGGCACTCGGCATTTCGAGTACCAGCATTTCAATAAGAGACTTCTGGTTTTATCCCTTCAGTCTTTAACCTTACATGTTATCACACTATCTTTCTGTTAACACAGGTAACTATTTCTTCTTTTTTTGACAGTATGCCATCTTCCTCTACCTCATCTTTCCTCCAAGTGTCCTCTGCCTTCTGCTTTTTGCCCTTCTTTTCCAAAACAGCACTCATTTCCACAACATTTTCATGTCATTTAAAGGCACACATAATAATTTGCATCACTGTCTCCACTTTAATAAACAAATTTCAATGTGAAGAAATGCAATCCCTTAAATTACAGTATAAGGTAATTCATTTTCAGAACAGCAGATGCTCACATATTCTATTTCCGTATTTTCTTCTCAGTTTCTTTCTTTCTTTTGTTGTGAATTTCTGTTTCTCATTCATTTTATTGTGAACTATATGTGTGCATTTTATATTGTAATTAGAACCGCACATCAGGGTCTGCAGATTACAAAGTTCATAAGTTGGGACTAGGCTATTGGCCCTAGGGCCTATACAAGACTAGCCATAACAATTCCCTAGCTATTTCTTCCCACAATATTTACTTCCCTGGACCCCTGTCTAGCAGGGTGACTGACGTGATCCCCGGAGTGAATTTCCTATCTCCCATCCAATCATCAAGGTTCCTTTTGAAGAGGGCCAAAGAGGCGCTCTGCTTGACATGTATGGGCAGTCTATTCCAGAGTCTGGGCAGTCTCTGGGTCAGGATCCTATCCCTCCAGCATGTTTTGTTCATTGTGATGACAAAGTGTAGATCCCTGGTGTGTGTGGCTCTGAGGGATTGGGATTTATTTAAGTGGAGCATGTCCAACAGCTCAGGGTTTGACATAGCCTTGTATGTTAAGCAGAGATCGCCTCTGAGTAGATGATATGCCACAGAGTATAGCTGGAGTTTTTATAGATGGTCAGCATAGGACATATGCTTTAGGCCTGTGATTCTTTTAGTGAGGTATTTCTGCAGCCTTTCCAGCTGTTAAAGATGTCTTGTGAAGTACATACCAAATGGGGCGTTGTACTTTATAATGGGTCTAATGAGGTATGAGTACAGTGGGACAATGACCTCCTTTTTTCTGGATGAAAAGCCCTTAGTGATGAGGGGTGCCACATAGAAGGATTTCTTGACTGTTGTGGCGATGTGGTTATCGAAGGTGAGACCACTGTCCACCTGTGTCCCTAAGTCTCTCATCACACTTTCAGTGTTTAGTGTACTGCCACCTATGTGGTAATTCATGGGTACATGGTTTTTCCCAAAGGGGATAACTATACATTTCTTGGCATTAAGCTTGAGCCCATGGTTCTGGCACCAAGTATCTATTTCTGTAGGGCCCTTTTGTAGAATATCCACATCATTTGGGGATTCAATAATGGCTCTCAGTTTGCAGTCATCTGTGAACTTTGTTAGCCAGAGTCCCTTAGTGTTGGCCTGTACTTCAAAGAAGTAGATGCCAAACAAGAGCGGTCCCAGGACTGAACCCTGAGGTACTCCACTTGTCAATTGTCTGGAGCTGGATTTGGAGTCGGCTACTTTTACAGTCTGGGTTCTGTCAGTAAGCCAGTTGGCAACCCATCGAGTGAGTAAGCATACCTCTCAACTGTCAAGATTTTTGCAAAATGCCCAGACTTTTGCCTAATATTTTTGGTACATTCCTCATAAAATTTTTGGTTTTCTGGCAAATCATTGAAGACTGAAGTCACTAAATGATTACAAGCATTTGAATTTCAGACTTCATATCATTCAGAAAATGCATGCTAACACAAATCCTGTTATTCTAGCAACTTTCTAAGGGCAATATTTAAAATCTGCCCCCATTTTTGGGGCTTTGTCCCTCCATAATTTTAGGCTTTGCCCAGATTTCTTATCCTAAGGGTTTGAAAGGTATGTAATAAGTTGTCTGCTCCCAGCATTGTAGTATAGTTCTGAGGCAAGGATTTTTTTTTTTAATATTTCTGTTGCTTCTGTATAAAGGATTTAGTACCTTAGTAACATTTATGCAGTTATTCTATGGATTAAAAAGTACAGATTATCGATTATTTTACTGTGAATAATGTTGTCTTTTTTGGATGATTTTGTCAGTAATGCTGTTTCTGACTGGCTATTTGCAGTTGCTGATTACTTCCACATTTTATTTAGTTATTTGCTGTTTTTGTGATTTCATCTGTATGTATTTTACTGTAATGTGTATCGTGGCTGTTTTGAAGATTCTTTGTGCATTTTCATGGTTTGCAGTGTATGTAATTTCATTGACTGCATGACTATAGGTTGCCAAGCAACTATTTTATACACAGAAGTATGAACAGTTAAGTTTAACAGGGCAAAATAAATAAATAAAATCATTGAAAGTCACTGTAGCATTGGCATTTTCTGAAAAGGGGCTTTGTTACCCAGCAGCTGCTGACATGAGGTATTGTTCACAAATTTCTTCCATATATCAAATCAGAGACTGATGCACTTTTGAGTAATAGGAATTCTGTAAGACACTTGCGTCTCAGAATTAGTACAGTAGAATACGTAACATACGCTTAAATGTTTAACTCATAGCCGACCATAGCCAGCAGCGAACACTGCGGTCGCTGGGGGCCCCCAACCACAGCAAGTTATCGTATCCTGATATTTTGCTACATGTCTGTCACACCAACAAAAGCTAGTACAGCATTCTTGTATACTTAATAAACCACATGGATAACTCTTATTTATACCTCCTTTAAAATTCAAAGATATTTCTGGTTGTAGTAACAGTGTTTTGTCAAGTAACAGGCATCAGAATTCTATTAAATATTTTACCACTGGCATAGTGCCCATGGCTTAGTTAAATCCTGCTGTTGGACATTTTCTCCACTTGCTATAACCATGACTGCAGGGGCCCCCCATTAATCATCCTTGATTGTGTGGGGGCCCCACAAAAGTTGCTGCAGTTTGGAGAAAAATGTATTCATTTACTAATTATGCTCTTTAAGCTGAACAAGGCTGTGATATGACCCTGTTAGGATGAAGTTGATAATGAACATGAACAAGGTAAGTACTAGAGAGATCAGCAGCCCAGAGTGACTTATCTCAGTGCAAATTTTGGATTTTAAGAAGAGCTGATACTTCTGATAATCAGGGATGGTTTTCTCTTTCAGGGAGTTTTATAAATACAAGCATAACACCAGATAGTATGACTCTCAATTCCTTTACTTAAGAATTCAGTGCAATCCCAAAAATAATAGAATAAAGGCTCAGAATCAGGACTACATTTTAAATATTACTCTAATGCACTTAAAAAGTTAGTAGAACAACACATTTCGCATCAACACATATTTTTGGACCATAAGTATAAAACTCAGATGTCCAGATTGAGTGACTGTTTGTAATCCAGAATGATTTACCAGCAAATCAAACTTTTTACGAAGGAGAAAGCAAATGTATGAAAAAAATCAGGGAAGGTCTGTGAAATCAGGGTAGTGATAGGTATGTATTACTCCCCAATGAGGTAAATAAGTGTGAAATCAGGGACAGTGACAGGTATGCATTACTGCGCAATGAGGTAAATAAGTGTGAAATCAGGGCCAGTGACAGGTATGCATTACTGCCAAATGAGGTAAATAAGTGTGAAATCAGGGACAGCGACAGGCATGCATTACTCCCCAATGAGGTAAATAAGTGTGAAATTAGGGACAGTGACAGGTATGCATTACTGCGCAATGAGGTAAATAAGTGTGAAATCAGGGACAGTGACAGGCATGCATTACTGCCCAATGAGGTAAATAAGTGACTTACCCCTGCTGCCGTTTGACAACTGCTGCACAGCAGTCACTGATCTGGTGTGGCAGTACCAGTGCTGCACAATATATTGCTATTTGCTGAAATAACTACAAAACTAGGACTGCTATGGCTTATGCTTGTGTGTGTGTGTAAAAAATATCACTGATTTTTGTACGTGCATGCACCCAATAATGCAAGGACACAGATATTATTCTTCTGGGTATCAATAAAAAATGTACTTAAATCTTCTTGGAGTCTGGTGGCCCCCACTCAACAGACTGCATAAATGGATACTGGGGGCTCCCTTAATTATCCTTGACTCTGTGGGGATGCCCACAAAAGCTATTGCTGGTTGAAGAAAAATGAGGACAAAAAACTGTATCAGTTTTCTGATTGAGCTGTTTAACCTGAACAGTGCTGAGATATGACCCTTTTAGGATAAAGCTGATAGCCTCTGGTTTCAACCACATCCATTCTAAAACCAGCCCTGCTCAAATCTATGTGAACAGAAAGCTGCTGTAGGTTCTGGGGTTCTTGAGATTGTGTGGTTATTATAACTTTAATTTTCATCACAGTCAAACCTTAGAGGTGTGCACATGAAGTCATTATAGCTTGTGATTGAGCTGAGGACAGTGTGGTCATTGTTTATTTACTTTTCTCACAGACCTCAGAGGTGTAAAATGGTTACTATAGCTTGTGTAGGGGTAGTGTACTGTCTAGGAGAAACAAATTAGAATATATTACTGAAATCATACTCACAGTCACACATCAGGTACATACACATGGGGCTGACTTTGAGGGTTGGGGTGAGGAAGCATGCTATGTATACATATATCAGCAGTCACTTGAAATATATGGCTAAGGCAATTTAAACCTCTGCTTTCATCCTAGTCTAACACCAGAGGGATGTATAGGCAGTGACTGTCTTTTGTGGGGGGTTAGGGCAGTATCCCAGATAAGACCTATATATTTCTACAACTGGCTTGTTAGTTTATTGTGAGCTACTATTTTGTCAGCGTTCAACATTAAGCCTTGGGCAAAGCTTATGTCTTCCTAGAAAGACAAAAATAAGACTGAAATTCTTTTCTTTTTCTTGATTTTTGTTTAGGCCACCATTGGTGTAAAATGCTAAGAAAATGCTCTAAAATGCATCCCAGGACACATATATAACCCCTATGGCTTTGGGGAACCAGCTTGAGTTATTTCCTAAATGGTTATTACTGTGCTGTCTTGGTCAGGAAAGGAGTGCTGAAAGGATGCAAAGAAAACTAAAGCTAAACAGCAACAGTGAATTTATTTCCTTAATAATAATTTCTGTTCAAGTCATTATTGGATGAAAAGGGTGTGTAAAAAGAAAAAATCTTTAAAATGCACTTCAGAGCATATGTAAAGTTTTGGCTTCTTGAAAAAGCTGAGAGTAAGGCAAAGTGTGAGAAAAGGAAGAAAAAAGTAACGTGCATGGTATGGGGAGCCCAAAAGGGGGTGGTAGAACAGAGGAGAGGACTGGAGGGTGTGCGGGGGGGGGGGGGGGTGTTGAAACAGTAGGCCTAGTCATCACTTCATTTGTGTCCAGACCTGTACATATAGTAGTTGTAATGTATCATTGTTGCAACTAAATGCCAGTAACTCAATGCCAAAAAGTGCATTGTCATTCCCTTTGGGAAAAATTCAGTGCCCGTGAACTATCACATAGGCGGTAGCCCACTAAACACCAAAGGTGTGATAAGAGACCTGGGGACACAGGTTGACAGCAACCTCTCCTTTGATAACCACATTGCCACTGTAGTCAGAAAGTCCTTCTATGTGGCACATCTCACTCATTACAAAAGGTTTCTCATCCAGGAAGAAAGAGGTCATAATCCCTCTCTACTCGCCCCTCATTAGACCTATTATAGAATACAACGCCTCATTTGGTATGTACCTCACTAGACACCTACAACAACTGGAAAGGCCACAAAAATACCTCACTAAGAAGATCTTAAGCCTTAGACACATGCCCTATACAGACAGACTCAAAAAAGCTCCAGCTATACTCTGTCTCATATCGCCTACTTAGAGGAGATCACTGCTTGACATACAAAGCCATGTCTGACCCAGAACTGCTTGATATGCTATACCTAAAGAAATCCCAATCCCTCCATGCCACACGCTCCAGGGCCCTAAATCTCATTACCACAATAAACAGAACATTCTGGAGGGACAGGTTCCTAACCCAGAGACTTCCCATACTCTGGAACAAACTTCCCATTCACGTCAACCAGAGCACTTCACTAGCCCTCTTTAAGAGGAATCTTGATGAGTGGATGGGCAATAGAAAGTTCACCCCAGGGATCACTTCAGTGGCCTTACTTGACAGGGGCACTGGGAACTAACTTTGGGCAGCATGATGCCAGGGAATCTTCTTGGGCTAGGCTTATATAGGCTCCAGGGCCATTAGCCTAGTACACACCTATGAACTGTAAGTGTCCCTTTGTTAGACAGGTCAACAAAGTGTGGTATATAGGCCTGTTGTAATGTAACAGCTTGCAGCTAAGGTCTGTCTGTGTGTACTACTCCTAAATGTTTGCAGCACAAACTAACAGGTTTCTTAGGAGGTGTGGCACTGACAGGGTGCTACTTATACTGGAAGTGTCTAGGGGGCCCCTAACTTGACATTTGCTGGGGGCCCCCAAAATGCTAACACCGGCCCTGGTTTAACTTACAGGTTTCAAACCATAGCAGGTGAGTTTAGCACCCTGGGCAGCACATACATTTGGCAACTCTCCCTCCCCCACGTCTGAAAGTGACTAACTGACTGCAATCACTTAAAAATAATCAACTGTGAAATAAAAAAGAAACACTTTAAAAAGTTTAAAAACTGCCATTAGGTGACAGATTTCACTTACAGATGGCTTGTAAGCTCTCTGTTCTGTCAAACTATTTTATTTTTTAACAACATGGAAACTGCCAAACAATGTTTTTTTTTATTTTGGTTTCTGTTACAAGCTGGTAATCCAACAGCCCAACCGTTCTGTGGCACCCTGTTAAACACTTCTCCAGCACAGTTTTGCCCTGCTGTCAACTGACTTGTACTGGAGCAAATGGGATATAATTATGATTGAAGACTTCTTAAAAGGGGTGGCTATAAATATGTGATGGGAAGGGTTTTTGTGGTTATGCAACATAAAAGGTATGCTGATTTTGTAAAATGCGTTTATCACATCTCTTATTCTATGTGTTAAGTGAATAAGTATAAGTCAGATTTTTAAGACTTATTATTCTTTTACGCCTTTTGCAGACCCAATCACACTGAACACAGAGCCCACAGTCCTGTTTAAAGCTGATTAGCATAATCATAGCTCTCAACCTCTTAGCACAAAAACTCTGGCCAAAGCCAAAAATAATGGGGGAACAAAGCCCCAAAAATAGGGACAAGTTTTAAATATTGCGCTTATAAATTTAGAAAGTTGCTAGAATAAAAGGTTTTATGTCACCATGTATTTTCAGAAGGATATAAAATCTGAAACTGTAATGACCGTCATTATTTAGTGAATTCAGTCCTTAATGTTTTGCCACAAAAATCCAGAAAATCAAGATTATATGAGGAATAGATCAAAATATAGGTATCAATCTGGACATTCTGAGAAAATCTGTATAGTTCAGAGGTATGATCCCATTTTCCATGGTGCTTCACCAGCTTTTATTCTGTGGGAGAGACATGGTATAAGACATGGGCCTCCTGGAGTGAAGGACTTCAGTCTCTGAGTAATATGGTCTTACTGGCCATCAGTATGTATGTGCTTGTGTCTTACGTGAACAGAGGCACGTTTACCCTCTCAAAGCCAGGGTGGGGATTAATGCATTGAATGGAGGATGTAATGGGTTTGGATCTAATGTATTCAGAATAAAATCTCATCCCATCTTCCAGCATTTCCAATGAGCATGCATATCATGGTATTACTCAATGTACAATCTATCCATGGTTGACTGTACAAACTCTGTTGAAAGCTGCACCCATGCTCCACTGGAAGATATTTCATCTCCCTACCCTCTCCCTGTATGGAGAGTCTTCCATGGTGCAAGATCTTCCGTTTCAGTTGACCCTCCAACTCCTGAAGATTGCCTTTGAGCTGAGTCTTGACAAAACAGTCAAGACTACAATCACTGTAGCACTAGGCCAGCTATTTAGCAGGATTTTTTTGTTTCTGTATTATACTAAAATGTTTCAGTGGTTTATTTTGTCAGCAGACTACATATTATCCAAAATGAACGGAGAGTTGCAAAAAGAAGAAAAGCATATTAGTGTATCAGTCATTATAGAAACTGAAACATAAACTTTGCATTCCAAGGGAAGGTAACTGCATTCCAAATAGGTATTATAAAAAGACAGAGCACCTTGTCATCTTTCAGCCTCTGTTGAAATCATCTAAGCTGTTCCCATTATGCAGTCCAACATCTCTCACACTGAAATACACAGTTATTTAAACTACATTCTAATAGTTCACAACCTACAGAGTAAGGCCTATGGCTCTGCTCTCTCTCTCTCACCCCCCCCAACACACACACATTGTGCACATGGATTTACTAATGGCATGAACATATTAATGACTGCTTTTCAGTCATGGCATATTCTTTTAAAAGTAATTTATGGCTTATGGCAGACAACTTGACATATCAAAGCTTTCTCATCTACGAGTATGATGTGAACTTACTGGAAGCTCATGATTGTTTCTTTGTGGGTTTTTGTTAAATCTAAGAGGCTTATCTACATATACTAGTTATGCCCCACAACTCTTATTTAACAGAAACTATGCTAAGGTACAGCTATAAAGCTGTGTACATTGTGTGAAAATCTGTGAATTTATGCAAAACTAGTTATCCACAATCATACTTAAGTTCTTTCTTGATATTCCACAAACCATATAAGCCACTGACACATGTTAACTAAGTATACAAAAATCTGCATTATATAAATTCTACATTTTAATCCATAAAAACAATTCACTCATGATTTGTTAAAATTCAGCTTCAGGCAATGCACATACAGTATTAAAAACCTAAGTACATTTATACAACGTTGAATACTATACAAACCACTGCTATATTTGTCAACATTTGGAAAACTTTCATTTATTTTCTTTATGAGAATACTTTACATACATTACCAGTAAACTCAAATGTAAGCACACAGGCTAGAATATAATCTCTGTATTCGTTTTTACAGGTGATTTTGGATGTCTTCTCCTTCTGTATGCCAACATTGAATTATCTGTAATCATCAAATATGTCACTAGTATATTGTGGATAATGTTGAAATTAGGCTGAAAATAGTACCAGCTGTCTTACCATCTGCAGACATTATTAAACCGTGTTGCAGATGTCCGTGACTGCATGCCAATGAATCATGCCTTTTCTATGTTGAACATCGTAGCTCAGTTGCCATTTAATAAAAGTAAACTATTTCCTACAATACCTGCTGAATCTGCATAGTAAAACTTTCATTTTAGCATTTGTCATTCACTGCATCTGAAGTGGAATACGACAAAGGTGAAGCCTGTATGAGAGCACAGGCCTCAGAGTGGCAACAAAAATGAATCACAATAAAAGCATGAGTGCTAGATTCCACTATATGGAATTTCGGCAGGCTTATTTTGCAAAGTTAAATTCTGCTAATATATAAAATTAGGCTTCTCTTTTAGAACTGTTCCAGTAACACTTTTTTTTCTTTTTTTTTCAAATATATTTTTATTGAATTTTTCAAACTTTTCAAACATGCAAAGGAAAAACTGTAAGTCATTACACGAACAGTAAAGTATAGGTATATATGTAACAGTTAGTACAAAAACTATGCATTTATAAAACAGCAGTTATCTTACAGGGAAACTTACATCTTAGAGACCAATATAAGCAGTAAAGACCCCCAATAACCCATTACAGTGAAAGTCTCAGATACAAATGGAAAGTGTCTTGGAAGGAAGAATATATGACTGTCTTAAGAAGAAAGAAAAGCGGTAACGAGGGTATAACCATAAAAAACAACTATTTACATCATGTACTTCTATTTATATCATATTTACAACATATTTACACCATGGATGCCAGAGGATAACAAAATAATAAAACAAAATATTTTGTAAAATCAAAAGTTACCGTGTGATGGTAACAATGTCTAATGGTTATAGGGCCAGATATGATACTGATGGAGGTTTTCCTGGAATGTAGTGTTAGTGACCCACATTTTGGAAGATTATTTAGTTTTGATTAGGTCAAAAAGTCTACACCAGTAATCCCGAAAATCTTCTTTTTTCTTTTTGTTATTAATGCATAACTTATGTGCAGATATATATTTGATTGCCATTAATGTAAAGTTTTCCCAAGTTATTGTTGAGGGATTGACCCAATTCTTGGCTATAAAATATTTGAGAAGGGTGCAGGCTGTAACACAGATGTGGCGAGGGATACCCTTAAGAGATTTAGGAATTATATTTAAAATAATGGTTTGCCAAGAGAATGTGGTTTTTTCATATCCCATTTTTTCCAACTGAGTTCTGAGAGAACACCAAAGTTTGTAAATATTCTTACAGCTCCAAAAGATGTGAAGTATATCTACATGTGGGAGGGAACAGAACGGACAGGTTAGGTTTTTATTGTATCCGAATTTCAGTAAGACTGCTGGGGTACAGTAGGAATTGTTATTTATCATAAGTTGGGTGTAAATTAGGTTTTTGAAGGGGGTTAGATTCAGGGTATTATTGACTGCTTCGCACTTAGACTCCGTAGAAATTTCTCCTTGTATATCATCCCAATATTTGGAAAATAGTAGTGAATGATCGTACTTAATGCTTGACACAAGTTTATAGGTATTCAAAATCATTTTGTTCCGCAGGGAAAGGGATTTAATGATAGATTGTGATACTGTAATGTCTTACTCCTTCACTCTAGAGTTACAGAATTTTTGTTTTATAAGTGAGCTAATTTGTCTTAAGATAGGATCATATTTGTTAGGAGCACCAAATAAAGGTTTGACCTTGGCAACATTTTTAGAGTTATAAAAGTGCCAAACTATGGCTTTCTTAACAATAGGGAAGTTTGTTAGATCGATCATTTTATTATTGATTTTTAAGTTAGGGTTTAGGTGAATAGGTTGGAGAAAGGGAATAGTATTGTGCAATTTTAAGGAGGTCATCAGAGTTTGAAAAATGCGAATTATGTTCTTTAGTGTAGGCAAGATCTTGAACTTGTAGTCACCATCAGGTGCTAAAAAAGGGACAGCATATGGATTGAGTTTTAATGAATATATATATATAGTTGCACCAGATTTTGATCCAGGTTGGGTACCAAGATTCAGCAGAGACATCATAACAGGCTATTTGAATTAGACGGCTAGCATTAATGATGTGGTAATATAAATTAAAGTCCGGGAGACTTAAACCGCCTTTGTTCTTTGGGGTAATTAGATTCCTGTATGATATTCTGGTTGATTTAGGGAACCATAAAAACTTTGAGATTGTGGTTTTGATTTTTCTGAAAAAAAAATTTGGAAAGTTTAAGAAGATGGAGTTAAGATGAAAAAGGATTCTAGGCAAAATATTCATTTTAATGATAGCAGATTTTGATAGCAAAGAAAGATTGATGTTTTTCCATCTAGTTAGATAATTATTTATCTGATCCCAGACTCTATATAGGTTTGCTTTTATTAGTTCTTGGTGAGGGTGTGTGAAATTTATTCCTAGGTATTTAAGTATATATTTGAGAGGGATGTCAGACAGGGGGAAGCAATATTCTAAGTGGTTTGCAGGGTTTAAGGGAAAGATAGATGATTTTGCAGGGTTTAATTTATAATTAGCAGCCTCAGCAAAAAGATTAATAGAATTTCGAATTTTATGAAGATCAGTGTTGGGAAGCTCAAAATAGATGTTTAGGTAATCTGCAAATGCAGAATAATTTATATCAATGTTGAAGACTTTTGGGATATGGTGATAAGTCTTTTGTTTAACCCAGAGAAGAAAGGTTCCAGATATAAATTGAAAAGATAACGTGAGAGTGGGCAGCTCTGCCTAGTGCCATTGGTAATTTTAATAGGGCGTGATAAAGTTTTACTTATATACAGGGAAGTAGAGGCATTGTTATAAAGCATCTTAATAGTGTTGATAATAAGATCAGGAAAGTTAAAGAATTTCATGGTTAGGTAAAGGAAGTTTAGATCAACGTTATCAAAGCCTTTGGTAGCATCTAGGGTGAGTGCATCAAGCGGATGGTTATCACTTTTTAGAAACAACATTAATGTGTTTAAGGTAAGAGTATTGTCACACAGCTGCCTCTGTTTCATAAAACCCAACTGTTCAGAAGAAATGACTGTAGCTATAACTTTCTGAATTCTATTAGCAAATATGGTAGATAAGATTTTGATGTCAACGTTAATAAGGGCGATGGGCCTATAGCAGAGAGGGTTGGACTTGTCAGAGTTTGGTTTTGGGATGAATATTGTTTTTGAATTGTTCATATACTTATCAGTAATCCCTTTCGAGATGATATAATTATACATGGCAAGGAGAGTTTTAGAAAGGTGACGACTAAAAGTTTTATAAAATTCTCCTGTAAAACCATCAGGACCTGGCGCTTTATTTGGTTTAAGTTTTTTAATAGCTAGCATTATTTCTTTGTGTTATGGGGCTGTTTAGAAGGGTGTTTTGCGCGAAGGATAATTTTGGAACAGATAGTTCATTTAGGAATTTTTTGTGCATTTCATTTGGGGTCTGGTTTTGGGGATTATAGATTTCAGTGAAGATATTTACAAAATAGTTAACAATATCTTCATTACTGTATAAGTTTTTCCCTTTGTATTTTATTTCATTAATATAGTTTGGTCCTTCTTTGATGTTTATGAGTCCAGCTAGTGTTCTGGAGGGGGTCTGGGCCCATTCTGAATATCTGTGAAGGAGTTTGAGTTCTACCAAGGATTGATTTTGTAAGTGAAATGAGTACATTTTTTTTTGTATCTCATATAATTTCTTTTCCAATTCAGGAGAAAAATACTTTTGTAGTTGTGCAGCAGTCATCTTTTGCTCATTGTTGAGGTTATTGATGTACAATTTCTCTTTTTTTTTTTTATAATAAGATGATTTTTGTATGAGTATTCCTCTGATGACTGCTTTGGCCGTAGCCCAATGGATATCTAAGGGGATGGTGGATAAACAGGATTCTGCATCAAATTGTTTCAGATAATCATTAATTTCCTGCAGAACATCTTCTTTTTTAAGAATGTTACTGTTTAGTGACCAAGTGGGACTACTACCAATGCGATTCAGGTGGTGAGTGGGATTAATACAAAGGGAGACATTCGAGTGGTCGGATATACATCTAGCCTCAAGGGCAAAGTTTGTAATTTTGTTTGAAAAGATATCAGAGACCAAAAAATAATCAATTCTGGACCAGACTCTGTGTGAAGCCGAATAAAATGTGAACTTATTTATCTCTCTGTCATGGTCAAATATTAAAAAAGGGTCAACTAAGTTGAAGCTATTTATCAAATCCTGAATAGATGCAGTTACTTGCGAGGGCTGTTTCCTGTTTTTATTTGAACTATCATTAAAGGGGTCCATGAGTGCATTCCAATCACCACCAATAATGAAAAGATGATCAGGAAATTGAAGTAGTAGATTATGCATTTCATAGAAGAATAAGTGCTGGTTTGTACAAGGGCTATATAGGTTTAAGAAAAGTAAAGGGGATTTTACCTGAGGGTATGAGCAGGAAAATAAACACCATCTACCATTCGGGTCAAATTTAGTATTTAGCACTTCGCCAGGAAAGGATTTTTTAATTATTATTACAGTGCCTTTTGATGCAAGACTATTCCCTGCTGATATCACAAGTTTAATCCAATTTCTTTTTTTAATATTATCCCATTGAACATTTGTCATATGGGTCTCCTGTAAAAAATCGATGTTAGATTTATCCTGAAAAATCAGGTGCAAACACATTTTTTTCTTATATTTTATTAATTTAATTTTTGGTAAATGGGTATACCTTACAGACTCAAAGTTCCATTTTTTTTGGGTGCAGAACAAAAGCATATAATTACGGAACTGTAGAGAAAAACATTATCATCAGCATTATTATTATTGGAAAATGTTATTTGTAATATCAGACAATCAGAGCAAAATAGCCAGAAATATTGCAAAACAATAAAACAACTGGCAAAAGTAAAAGTAAAGAAAAAGGTAAGACAGAGCTATCAAAAGATTTTGAAAACAATCACAAACTGGCTTAAAAGTTAAAATATATTTCTGTGTGTGTGTGTGTGTGTGTGTGTGTGTATATATATATATATATATATATATATATATATATATATATATACACACTCACACGTGTGTGTGTGTGTGTGTGTGTGTGTGTGTGTGTGTGTGTGTGTGTGTGTGTGTGTACGCACGCATGGGAGATAGGTGAAAAGGCAGACCACTGGTTATCTGCAAACTTCCTTATGCTTAACCTATGACACCTTTATGCTTCCAGCAAACTGAAGGGAATGACCTCATAAGAGTCTCCTGGCACTGCCCAGAGCCTTGCATTTCTGCCACAGAGATGGCCAAAGGGCACCTTTATCAAATGCCCAAATGAACTCATCAGACTTATTTTAAAAAAGTGAACAGAGGTAATCCAGAGTGTTCGAGTGAAGTCTGCTATCCCACCTGTGATCCAGGGGGTGACAGGACTAACGAGAAATGGAATATAAGCATTAGTCCAAATAAAATCATTTTAGCTAGCAGATCTAGGAGAATCTCTCTCTGATATCCTCCCTGTGGCAGGAATAAAAACACCATGTTGAAGTTTCCAGTATTTTATTCAGTTAAGTAGGTAGATGGACAAGTGTTCTTGTTCTACCTAACTGAATAAACTACTTGTAACTTCAACAAGGTGTCTTTATTCCTTTCACAGGGAGGGTATCACAGAGAGCATCTTAAACAAGAGGGAAGCAGTAGTTCTACTCTGAAATCCACTGTGATTGCTATAACCATCACTTACACATAAAGAATGAGTACAATAATCTTGTGAAGGAACCTAATTTCCATCACTTGTAACTGATGCATCATGCTTCTGCCCAACCCAAAGTCTGAGACCACATGTGAGGCCAGAGGTCCAAGAACAATCAGTAAACTGAATGTCCTGACCCGTGTCTGCGCTCTCACTTTACCACCATCATCTGGGTCAATGTTCCTGCTACTGCTACCACTGTAACCATTTCCTGGTCAAACTCCTCATTCCATCTACCTTCACTCATAAATAAGATGCCAAAGTATATAAACTCCTCTATTTCTGTATTCCATTTTCATGTGCAATCAGCAGTGCAGTCTTTCTATGACAGAACCTTTTTCTGTATAATTTTTTTTATTATTTTTTACATAAATGTGTGAATATAAAATATAAAGGAACAGGCATTCCTCAAAGGATGTATCTTTTATTTTATTCCAAACATACAGTATTTCCAAAATAGTTTCATTGCACCATACAATGATTACAACTGGCTTCTTCTGTTATACAACCATAAATGCTGCCAAGGGAATATACTGTGACACCGCAGGTGGAGATACAGATCAATTTCTTCACAAAATATATATACATAGCAAAGAATTTTACAGTAAAAAAATGTGAAAATGATTAAAAAAATCTTACTGAGTACCTATAAGAGTGTAATTGATACATATGGTTAGCATTTGCATTAACTGAAAGTGGGACAAGGTGATCTGGGAAATGTATTTCTTATAATATGGCTGCAGTCATTTGAAGGCATATGTCTTTTGTTTAAGCAGAACAGGATCATATGTTGTTTGTCACTGTCTCCATGCATACAATGTGTGATTCTGAGCAAATCAGTTCACATCCCTGTGCTACTGGCACTTGAAAAAACACGTTTTCTTGTTTTAATCTGAAAGAATTATAAAATGTCATAGGTCTTCAAACATTCTTTGCCATGTTTCCTAATATAAATATTATACATGTGCTCTACAGATATGTATTGCATACTGTGCTAATAATTCATTATAGGCATACAGCTTGTATGTCTATCTACACACACACGCACACACTCTCACGTATGTGTGTTATTTATTGCACTGATGTAACATCATGACATGACTTACTCTAGAAGAGATGGCATGCTCTGACCATGGGAAGCTCCTAACATCTGATAATGTGAAGAAAAGCTGCAGGGATCATTCCCAACACTCATGCTCTCTGTTTAAAAAAATCACAGTCATCAGTAAATAGAATGTCAATATATGTGCCCGAACCTGTTTCTTTTAATCTTAATTATTGTCTTTCTCATGTCACTTTTTCTTTTTCCTCTTGTTTTCAAGAATGAATCATAGATCAGTCACAAGTGATTTGACTTTTTTGCAGGAAAAGAAAAAAAGAAATCAGTACAGCCCTACACCAGGATTCGGAAGAGAACATAATCAGATTAGACATATCTGACAAGTTGGAAACAATTACTGCTGACTCCCCAGCAGACCTTTTTGTTCTTTTTACTGAATTCCTTATGCACTTCTCAAGATACTGGATATATGTCACTGGGACAGATAAATGTCTACAAAATTAAATGAAATCATCATGTGACTTTCTGGATGGGTGACCAATTATATCTGTATTCTGTAGTAACTCTTTTGACACAGCTGGGTAGCTAGCCAGTCTATAATAGTGTATTCGGATTTTCCCACTTAGAAATGTATTTGCTGTCAGTTTTATCTTGTCAAACCATTTTCCCTACTGTTTATTGTCTGGGGTGATATTTTTTCTGTGTTAATATCCATCTTCTCTGAGTTTCTCATTTAAATTAATTTTGAGGAATGAGCTGCTGGAAATGCTTTTATAAAGTGTTTTTTTTTTCTACCTCTAAAATTATCTTCTATGATGCTATGGTGTTTATCTTCTCTAAAGTGGTGCTTCTATCCACAAGGCAATATCAGTCTTTTTGGAACCATTACCACCCACCTTAAAGGACCACTTTTCTGTGATTACTATGGTTCTGCATATGAATGTTCAGACAGAGAAAATCTTGATAGATGTTGCATAGAGCATGGTACTGTAGGAACATACTAGTCAAAAAATCAGGAACCATAAGATGCTTATCCATATACATCTTTAAGCAGACAAACTCAAATGTTTTGCCACCCATTTCAAAGACTAAATAGTGCTCATCTCCAAAAATAAGATGGGGCATACAACCTTGGTATAAATCAGTGTCTACCAATCCAGTCAAGACTAGCTTCACAGCTAGCCAGACATGTACTTCTTTGACCTGTAGTGGTAACTTATTCCATAAGCTAGCAATACATTGAGTTACAGGTTAGGAATACATTGAGTTACAGGTTAGGAATAAATTGAGTTAGGAACTTCTCTCTCCAGTGGGTCTTTTTTATCTGTTGGTGTAATTTTAAGATCTTAGTGCAGGTATTTGTAGACTTCCTGTTTTTTCATAGCTCAAAACATGAGGGAGGCACAGAACACTTTCCAGCAACCTGTAGGCTATGGAGTACAAGAAGAGCCATGTTAAACTATTTAATAGCCGAAAGAATTCAGACCTTTAATTTTCTTGGTGAGACATCTTTAGGGCTTTTCCAGTTGAGCAATATGTTTGGATTTGACAAAGCAAAGTGGTTGCACATTCCAAGGGGAACCTCTTGCCAAGTCCGTCTGTGATGATGTTAGCATCAGACACAGATGCTAACATCAAAGACAGATGTACTGATGTTAGCATTTAGTAAGTTGGGGTACTCCCTGATAATATTAATAATCAGTACATGAGTTGCTGAGAAAGAGCATGGATGAACCCATTAAATGCACACCTACATATCCATGGGGGAAGACACAAAATATTTATATATCTATATCTATCTAGATCTATATGGATCTACTTCATATCATCGCATACCAAATCAGCGAATCACAGAAATCGAGACCAAAACGCTGAAGCATCTAATCATTTAAACTTTACAATGCCGAACATTCACAACACTGAAACACCACTATGCATGCACCAACCTAAACACTTACAAATGTTACAAAACAATTAAAAATAACCACTAAATGGACTATTTATACACTTCACAATGTTTTTTACAGGGGAGATGCACCCCCCCAAAAAAACTTATATACACCAACTCAGAGATCACACTACAGTGGAGAAAAGGCTAAATGTTCTGATTCGAACTGTACCATGATCTCCACTGACAAGCCTTGCAACAGGTAAATTATCGTAAAAACTTAAGACCTATAATTTACCTGTTCTCATAGCTCTGAGCAAATTTACACTATCAGGGCAGTTTGCACAGTAGTATTTCAGTAATCTGAACATATGGCATTGTAATGTTTCCCTGATAAGGAGGTTCGGCATTTTGGTCTTGATGTTTTGTGGTTTGCTGGTGTGGTATACGATGATTTGAAGGACACACACACACACACACACAGACACACACACACACACACACAGACACAGACACACAGACACACACACACACACACACACACACACACACACACACACACACACACACACACACACACACACACACACACACACACACACACACACACACACACACACACACACACACACACACACATACGCACACCACCCTAAACATGTAAATCTCCTTGGCTATAACAACAATAAATTAGATTTTACCCAACACAGGAGGCCTGTCTGGATAAGTGACTTACTCAGAATCACAGAGTAATCAAATGGAGTTAGAAAGAAGCACACACTTCACCTTTGACTACAGAAGGCTGTTTATTAAGAGCCTTAATCCTGCACACCAGCTACTGAAGCTTCATTAACTTCTTTTTTTTTTTTTTTTTTTTATGAATGACTGAGAATTACAGTCAAGTCAATAAGGATATTGATTAAAATGTAATAGTTTTTACTGTTCAGAAAATGTATTTCCATGCAACACTTGTTCTGTTTTTTTAAGTAAATTATTGCTGTCACTTAATGCTCTGAGCTTTAAATGAATTGCTTTCTGTAGTCAAATGTATAGGATTTGAATCCTTCCACCTCAGTTTACCTCATGTATGACTTTGATCAAGTCACTAAGACAGTGATCCTGGAACATGCCCGAAAAGGGACACTTTCTCCAGTGGGTTTACCTAGTTAACCAATACATAACACAAAATGTTATTTTTAAATTTTGTACCTTTTGGGTTCTTTACCTCCCATCCATTTTATTTTTGGCTTTGTTCAGAATTCTTGAGTAAAGAAGTCGAGAATTACTTAGTTCTGTTTTTTTGTAAAATTTGTGGGTTTTGTCACATTGCTGTCACTAAAAAATAATGATAGACATGCGCCCTGTTCTCAAGCAGATATCCAAGGTATGCAGTCATACAAATAGCTGCAATTGATACGTGTGAGTGAGTGTGTGCATGTGTGTGTCTGTGTGTGGATCAGAGATCAAAGTATTACCAATGTAGTGGGTAGAATAAAGCAATAATAACTGAGATGGGGAGAAAAGCTAAAGTTGTCACTGAGAATTTGTAACTAGAGATGTTAAGAGAGAATATGAGAATACTTTTCTTATTCTGTCTATGTAGGGTAGTTGGAGCTTTGTTATTTATTTTATTTGTATTTAATTTGACATTTGTTTACCGGGAAAGTCCGACTGGGTAGGTGCCCATTTTCAGCAGAGTCCCAGGAAAAAAGCTCCAGAGACAATTAACATATTACATCGGCTTATAATGAACATTTTCACATACAGGAAAGAATATACAATCATGGATAGCACATCATTTTTTATATATTAGATGAAACATACAGTGGATATAAAAAGTGTACACACCCCAGTTAAAATGCCAGGCTTTGTGATATAAAAAAATTAGACCACAATAAATAATTTCAAAACTTTTCCCACCTTTAATGTGACCTATAACCTGTAGAATTAAACTGAAAAACAAACAAACCTGTTAGGGGAAAAAATATAAAAAATACAAAATGTACAATAAGCTGATTGCATAAGTGTGCACACCCTTAAATTAATACTTTGTTGAAGTACCTTTTGATTTAATTACAGCATTTAGTCTTCTGGGGTAGGAGTCTATCAGCGTGGCATAGTTTGACTTGGCAATATTTGCCCACCCTTCCTTGCAAAAGTGCTCCAAATCTGTCAGATTGTGAGGGTATCTCCTGTGCACAGCCCTTGATTGTCTTCTGTAATTATAACTTTTTTTGTAATTACAACTTTTAGTTTGTACTATTATGGAGCTTTACCCCCTTGGGTCTCCATTGAAAATTGGGTTCTGGCTCAGTTGGACCAACCCAGTTAACAAATCTCAAATAAATAAAATAAAAGAGGTAAGAAATGATCAGTTGTATAAAATATAATAGCAAGATAGAGGGCAATGCTGCTACAGTTACAAATAAGGAGCTATTTGATTAACCTGGTGTAGAACATGAGCAGAGCCATGTATTTTTTAGATAGTTTTTAGGAGAGAGTGTGAAAGATTTGATGAGTGTATCTGTCCTTATAGTTGTGGGCATAGTGTTCCATAGCTATGGAGTGAGAATACAGAGAACACCCTGGTAATTTAGTTGGTTTATAAAGAGTGAGATGAACTTGGTTATTTGATCACAAGGGCCATTTAGGGGAGTATTTTTGTAGTATAGAGTTTAAGGTTGAGCAGGTGGCTGGGTAATGAATGATTTTATGTGTGGTGATTAGCAGAATATATTTTAGATAGTTGCGTAGTTCTAGCCAGTTAGGTGTTTTCAGTGCAGTGCAATGGTGGGTACGGCAGTGAAAATTTTATTCTGGCTTTTTTTATTGTAACATTGTTCAAGTTTATGAGAAAGTGAGATTTGAAGATTAGCGAAGATGGGGCTCCATAAAAAAGAAAAGGCAGAAGGTAACTTTTGCAGGGGTGTATCTGGGTGTGCAGGGGCGGGTGTTTCTAGCTCTGCAGAGTAAGCCTTGTTTTTGGTGCGTTTTTTGATGACATTTTGTGTGTGTAAATCAAACTTAAGGTTGTTGTCTATGGTCATGCCTAAAAGTTTTGTACTGGTTACCACTTCAGTAGTGGCATTTCTAAAGGAGTATATTTTAAAGTTGCGTTTTTCATGAGACAGAGCTTTAGGATAGAAAAGTAAAACTTTTGTTTTCTTTGGGTTAAGCAGGAACTGGGAGTTTTGTAACGATTTTTCAGTGTCCCTGAGGGATTCTTGTGTAATTTGACTGAGGTGCATATGGTTCTTTGAAGTACATGTAAGTGTTAAGTCATAAGTGTACTGTATGAGAGAAGCATGTTGTGTGCGGGCATGAAGAGAATTTGTAAGGATATTGAAGAGGAGGGGACCAAGAACTAACCCTTGTTAGATAACAATGCTGACAGGTAGAAAAGGTAAGAGTACTGACTGCCATTTTACTGTTTGGCATGTATCAGTGAGATAACCCCCGAAGCAGTTTATAGTGTTTGGTGTTAGACCTAAGGCTGAAATTTGCACTAGTAGTTTAGTATGGATGACCATATCAAAGGCTTTTGATATGTCAAGGAATATGGCAGAGACAAGTTGACTGCTATCTCTGGCTTTGTTCAATGTAATTGCGAAAGCTGTAAGAGCTATATTTGTGCTATAGGAGGGTAGAAAAACATGCTGGGTTTGAGTTAGAAGGTTTTTGTGGCTGAGGTATTGTAGAAGTTGTTTGTGGTTGCATTTTTCTAAGATTTTAGAGAGGGGGATAGGATAGATATTGGCCTGAAATTAGTGATGTCTGTAGAAGTACCGCCTTTATGGAGGTGAATAATATGCAATTTTTTCCAGATTTTGGGGACGTAGTTTTCCTGCACTGATCTAGTTATGACTACAGATATGGGGTAATATATGCTGCTTGCTGTTATTTTAAGGAATTCACTGGGCAGATTATCTGCAGAGGCAGATCTGATTTTTAGTTTGCTTGAAGAGGTTTTTTTATATAGGCTGTAGATACTGGTTGAAGTGTAAATGGGGAGGTAATAGCTGTTTGTTGTTTGTGATCTGCAGTACTATGACCAAATTGTTTTGTAATAGATGTTACGCTGTCTACAAAGTAGGTATTAAGTTGTGTAGCAGTGTCCAGAGATGCATTGTTTGGACATGGATTAGGATTATATTGTTGCCCTGGTTACAGCATTTTCTTGATGTTTTTTTTTATTATCTGACTTGGCTTGGTAATGAATGCCGGAGGTTTTGCAGGCTTTGTTTGTTTGCCAGTTTTTTCAGACTTTCTCTCTACTTTGCATTAGTCTTCTTGTAGTGTTAGTTAACCAGGGTGCATTTCTTGTTTTTATTCTTTTATTTCTGGGAGTGCCTTTTTTAAGGTATTAAGAAATATTGAGTTAAATTTCTCAACAGTGGCATCTAGTGGGATATTTCTTAGTATATTCCAGTTTAATGAGGAGAGGATATTGTTGGATATCTGACGGTTAAAATTTGTTGGGTTACAAATAGTTTTTTATAGTTTGCTGTTCTGCAGGATTTTGTGTGTGACATTTGGTAAGACATGGAAATTGTCACCGAAGGGATTTTATAAGGTGCCAGATGAGATAAATTTAGTAGGATAAAATACTAAGGTCCAGTCTGGTATGGAATTTGAGTTTTTACTAAATTATGTTGGATTTTATATCAACTGTTTGTATCCAAAAGGATTTATGCTAAATTCAGAGGAGGTAGATATAAGGTCAAGCCAATTAATACTAACATCTCCTAGTATGAATGTTTCATGAGGGTTGGAAGCTGAGGTACAGTGTAGAATGTCTTCTAATACACTAATATTATTGCCTGGGAGAATATATGTTAATAGATGCAGATTTGTTTGTGTTATTTAGAAGTTCTCCCTTACTGAAATGTGGTATGGGGGCATTATAAGGGATTAGGGTGAGACAATCTGGGTATATTATTGCTACACCACCATCTTTCCTTTTAGTTCAGTCATTCCTAATTATGTTATAGTTTGGTGGCAATACTTCGGTGTTGTTAATATTTGG
This sequence comes from Protopterus annectens, assembly GCF_019279795.1. Classification (NCBI taxonomy): domain Eukaryota; kingdom Metazoa; phylum Chordata; order Ceratodontiformes; family Protopteridae; genus Protopterus; species Protopterus annectens. Next base: position 518,054,037 of record NC_056743.1, on the reverse strand, counting down.
TTGTTGCCATGTTTCTGTTATGGCTAGGATACTAGGTTTTTCAACAGTTATCCAAGTATGGAGTTTTGTGATTTTATTAGAGCAATGAAAGTTAGTTGACTACTGTTAGATGGATAAGATGCTGTTTAATTTTGTTCAGTACTATCACCTTTGTTTCCTTTGGAGATGAGTTTTGTGGGCCTGGATTACAGCGAATATCGTCACTAGTTAGGAGTGACGTGTATTGGACTAGTTTTTTTAGCAGGGGATGTTATTTTTAAGTTTACTTGATGGTACACTGAGTAGTTTAAGTTTGAAATAGAGGTGCAGTGGGTCCTGATAGATGTCTGTTATTATGTTATTAACTTTAAGTGGGGTATGTTTATCTGGTAGGTACTTAGCTGGGGAGATGATATAGTGTGAGTCTGGTACCTTTGGTAATAGGTGAAGTGGCTGTGTGTGGGTCTACTTCAAAACTTTGAATTGTCATAACATTGAAACTCAAAACACTGAGACCATAACATCTAAAACCCAAAACAACGAAAACTCAGAACACTAAAACTTTGCATCATAAGACTGAAAACTACAACGCACATGTAAATAACAACCCCTCCACTTATAACAACACCAAACTAACAAACATACTTTTTTTTTACTACATTTCTGCAGGGGGGCAATCACCCCTGAACCCCCATGTGGGGGGTCTGCCCCCCACACACCTCGTAAATTTCATATACCAACTCCAAGATCACACTACAGTGGAAAAAATTTAATTTCCTAACCTCACTCTATCGCAATCACCATACAGAATGTAAATATAATGTCTAAATCACTTACCTGTATGGCCTAAAATTACTTAGAGATTGGCAAAATAAACACTTGTTCCCCTACTCACTTCTCCCAGCACTTCTCAGAACACTAATTTAACTTCCATGAAAGCAACACAGCCATATGTTTACATTCTGCATGGTGACCATGTTACGGGGGGGGGGGGTTAGGAAATTAGCGTTTTTACACTGTAGTGCGATCTTGGAGTTGGTATATTTAATTTTTGGGGGGTATGGGGGGTGCAGGGGGCTTGCCCCCCTGCAGAAACATAATAAAAAGTGTTTCTTATTTTGGTGTTGTTATAGGTGGAGGGGATGCTATTTACATGTTCGTTGTAGATTTCTATGTTATGATGCACACTTTCAGTGTTCTGAGTTTTCATTGTTATGGTCTCAGTGTTTTGAGTTTCAGTGTTATGACAATTCAATGTTTTGAAGTAGACACACACACACACACACACACACAGATACACAGACACAGACACACACACAAACTCCAAGATCACACTACATTGAGGAAAATGGTAAATTTCCCAGTCTTCACTGTAACACGATCTCCATTCAAAGGCTTTGGTGTTTCAGAAATGTGATCATATTGTCTCGCCGATATAAATTTCAAGTTTCCGAAAACTCAATCAACTGATAGGGATCTATCTATATATATATATATATATATATATATATATATATATATATATATATATCTATATATATATATATATATATATATATATATATATTTATAAATGTGTGTGTGCATATATATATTTATATATATATATATATATATATATATATAGATAGATAGATAGATATAAATGGTGTCAATGACTTGAGGTGTACCTCCCTGGACTATATATGAAGAGAGACGTGATGCAGCTCTCACACTGTGTGTCTAAGGCAGGTATGATCCTGGCATTGAGCAGCATTCCAACTTCTCTAAGGATGATATGACATTATGCAAAAAGAATAACTGACTTCAATAACTGGCTTAGTTTTTGGTGTCATTCAAAGGGGGTCCAATATTTGTCAGCCTGGGAGGATATGATTGACAGACCACACTACTTCATCAGGGATGGCCTGCACCTGTCATCTCTAAAGTTTTGATTATTGGAAAAGTCATTGTCCACCCCCCATAATGGATTTTTTGGCAATGCCAGCCTGATAAACCTACCACCATAATGAAACAAGGAAAGAAAAATATAAAGGTATTAATGATTACTGCTAGGAGCCTAAACAAGAAATTCCACTCTCTACAAATCTTTCTGTCACCCTGGAAGACATCGACAGCTGTGTAGTAACTAAGACATGGTTTAAAATAACGGAGAACACTCCAGCTGTGAGACCAGCTACTACTACTCAAGAGAGGAAAAAAGGTGGATGTGTCTCAATCTACATCCAGAAGAGGCTGACATCAAGCATGCTAAAGTAGCACGATGTACTAGGGCTTTGTCATGTCCAAATAACCATCATACATGTTCAGTACCACATATTAGCTAGCTATAGAATTTCCTGTGATGTACTAGGGCTTTGTCATGTCCAAATAACCATCATACATGTTCAGTACCACATATTAGCTAGCTTTAGAATTTCCTGTGATATACTAGGGCTTTGTCATGTCCAAATAAGCATCATAAATCTTCAGTACCACATATTAGCTGGCTATAGAATTTCCTGTGATGTACTAGGGCTTTGTCATGTCCAAATAACCATCATACATGTTCAGTACCACCTATTAGCTAGCTATAGAATTTCCTGTGATGTACTAGGTCTTTGTCATGTCCAAATAACCATCATACATGTTCAGTACCACATATCTGCTAGCTATAGAATTTCCTGTGATATACTAGGGCTTTGTCATGTCCAAATAACCATCATACATGTTCAGTACCACCTATTAGCTAGCTATAGAATTTCCTGTGATGTACTAGGGCTTTGTCATGTCCAAATAACCATCATACATGTTCAGTACCACATATTAGCTAGCTATAGAATTTCCTGTGATGTACTAGGGATTTGTCATGTCCAAATAACTGTCATACATGTTCAGTACCACATATTAGCTAGCTATAGAATTTCTTGTGATGTACTAGGGCTTTGTCATGTCCAAATAACCATCATACATGTTGAGTACCACATATTTGCTAGCTATACAATTTCCTGTGATTTACTAGGGCTTTGTCATGTCCAAATAACCATCAAACATGTTCAGTAGCACATATTAGCTAGCTATAGAATTTCCTTTGATGTACTAGGGCTTTGTCATGTCTAAATAACCATCATACATGTTCAGTACCACTTATTAGCTAGCTATAGAATTTCCTGTGATATACTATGGCTTTGTCATGTCCAAATAACCATCATACATGTTCAGTAACACCTATTAGCTAGCTATAAAATTTCCTGTGATGTACTAGGGCTTTGTCATGTCCAAATAACCATCATACATGTTCAGTACCACATATTAGCTAGCTATAGAATTTCCTGTGATATACTAGGGCTTTGTCATGTCCAAATAACCATCATAAATGTTCACTACCACATATTAGCTAGCTATAGAATTTCCTATGATATACTAGGGCTTTGTCATGTCCAAATAACAATCATAAATGTTCAGTACCACATTTTAGCTAACTACAGAATTTCCTGTGATGTACTAGGGCTTTGTCATGTCCAAATAACCATCATACAAGTTCAGTACCATATATTAGCAAGCTATAGAATTTCCTGTGATGTACTAGGGCTTTGTCATGCCCAAATAACCATCATACATGTTCAGTACCACATATTAGCTAGCTATAGAATTTCCTGTGATGTACTAGGGCTTTGTCATGTCCAAATAACCATCATACATGTTCAGTACCACATATTAGCTAGCTTTAGAATTTCCTGTGATATACTAGGGCTTTGTCATGTCCAAATAAGCATCATAAATCTTCAGTACCACATATTAGCTGGCTATAGAATTTCCTGTGATGTACTAGGGTTTTGTCATGTCCAAATAAACATCATACATGTTCAGTATGACATATTAGCTAGCTATCGAATTTCCTGTGATGTAGTAGGGCTTTGTCATGTCCAAATAACCACCATACATGTTCAGTACCACATATTAACTAGCTATAGAATTTCCTGTGATATACTAGGGCTTTGTCATGTCCAAATAACCATCATACATGTTCAGTACCTCATATTAGCTAGCTACAGAATTTCCTGTGATGTACTAGGGCTTTGTCATGTCCAAATAACCATCATACATGTTCAGTACTACATATTAGCTAGCTACAGAATTTCCTGTGATGTACTAGGGCTTTGTCATGTCCAAATAACCATCATACATGTTCGGTACCACATTTTAGCTAGCTATAGAATTTCCTGTGATGTACTAGGGCTTTGTCATGTCCAAATAACTGTCATACATGTTCAGTACCACATATTAGCTAGCTATAGAATTTCTTGTGATGTACTAGGGCTTTGTCATGTCCAAATAACCATCATACATGTTCAGTACCACATATCTGCTAGCTATAGAATTTCCTGTGATTTACTAGGGCTTTGTCATGTCCAAATAACCATCAAACATGTTCAGTAGCACATATTAGCTAGCTATAGAATTTCATGTGATGTACTAGGGCTTTGTCATGTCCAAATAACCATCATACATGTTCAGTACCACCTATTAGCTAGCTATAGCATTTCCTGTGATACACTAGGGCTTTGTCATGTCCAAATAACCATCATACATGTTTAGTACTACATATTAGCTAGCTATAGAATTTCCTATGATATACTAGGGCTTTGTCATGTCCAAATAACCATCATACATGTTCAGTACCACATATTAGCTAGCTATAGAATTTCCAGTGATATACTAGGGCTTTGTCATGTCCAAATAACCATCATACATGTTCAGTACCACATATTAGCTAGCTATAGAATTTCCTGTGATATACTAGGGCTTTGACATGTCCAAATAACCATCATAAATGTTCAGTACCACATATTAGCTAGCTATAGAATTTCCTATGATATACTAGGGCTTTGTCATGTCCAAATAACCATCATAAATGTTCAGTACCACATATTAGCTAGCTATAGAATTTCCTGTGATATACTAAGGCTTTGTCGGGTCCAAATAACCATCATACATGTTCAATATCACATATTAGCTAGCTATAGAATTTCCTGTGATACACTAGGGCTTTGTCATGTCCAAATAACCATCATACATGTTTAGTACTACATATTAGCTAGCTATAGAATTTCCTATGATATACTAGGGCTTTGTCATGCCCAAATAACCATCATACATGTTCAGTACCACATATTAGCTAGCTATAGAATTTGCTGTGATGTACTAGGGCTTTGTCATGTCCAAATAACCGTCATAAATGTTTAGTGCCACATATTAGCTAGCTATAGAATTTCCTCTGATATACCAGGGCGTTGTCATGTCCAAATAACCATCATAAATGTTCAGTATCACATATTAGCTAGCTATAGAATTTCCTGTGATATACTAGGTCTTTGTCGTGTCCAAATAACCATCATAAATGTTCAATACCACATATTAACTAGCTATAGAATTTCCTGTATGACACAAGAAAGCTACAGTGCCTGTCTACAGGAACTAGAATCACTCAGTATTAAACCCAATACCATTTTTCTAGGTAATCTAAACTATATAACTATAGATTGGAAATCTACATCACCACTAATGCACAAGTACACAACGTCCTGGACTTTATTAATACAAATGCCCTAGAACAATTAGTTAGAGTATCCACTAGGGGGAAATAACACCTTGGATGTTGTCATTACTAATACTGGTGCATCTTGTACCATCCCTTGCATTTCTTCATCACTTGTTTGATTGGATCATACAGCATTGTCATTCAAAATAAAACTGAAATCAGAGATGCCCTCCACCCAAGGTAACTTTAGAAATTTCTTTAAGCGAAACTATCTACTTCTATGTGCTAAAGTAGCAAGTTTCACATCCCCTCCAAATCCATATAACTCCAGTGAATACACAGAAATGTACACCACCACACTATACCAGCATGTTAATGGGTGCATGTGTGCATCTGTACCCAATGGGAACAAGTGCAGGACAAACCTCAGAGAAAAAAATCATGGTGGAACCACAATATCAACAAGCTTTGTAATAAAATGAAAATAATTTTGACCAAAAATAAGAAGAGTAATTCCCAGAATGTCAGAGCCCTTGTCACTGAAATAAACAAACAAGTCAGGAGCTTAATAAAAATCACAAAAGCCAAGTTTGAGGCTAAAATAACTACCCGAGCCAAAGACAATCACAAGGCATTTTTTTAGTTATGTTTGTAATCTCAAAAGCACAATACAACAATGCACTAAGATGATAGTGAACAATGTTACCTACACTAAGGCTGAAGATATAGCAAATCTACTGGCTGATAAATTTAGCTGTAACTTTACCCACCTCTCTTCCCTTTGTCTGTCCTTCCAGATACATCTGAAACAGTATTGCTGCCATATATCATACAGGACCACGTCCGAAAAGTGAAATCAAAAGCTGAAAACACTGCATCACTGAGTCCTGACAATATCTCTAGATGCATCTTAAATAGCATGATTTAGTCACAGCCCTAAATACACCGTTCAATCCTTGCCTCCATAAAGGTTTTGTACCAAGTGAATGGAGAACAGCTCTGCATAAGGGAAACCGTTCACAGACCCAGGCAATGACAGATCCATATATCTGACGAGTCTCATATGCAAAGCCCTGGAAAGACTTATTATGAAATTAATCAGTGATGACATAGGGAAACTCCGAACACTGGACCAGTCTCAGTTTGGATTCACCAAGGGTAGGACATTCCTTCTCAACCTTGTGCATTTTTTTGAAAAGGTCACCAAAGGAATGGATGAATTAAAATGGTACATACCTTATACTTTGACCTGGCCAAAGTGATTGACACAATCCCCAATTCAAGCATAGAAAAAAAAAGCTAAATAAACTGGGAATAAACCCTTATGTCACCTACTGGATTGCCAGCTGGCTCACATATAGGACGCAGATAATCAAAATAGAAGTTACCCCCACAAAGAGATCTATTATCAGGGGAGTAGCCCAGGCGTTTGTGCTGGGATCTCTCCTGTTAGCCATCTACATTTATGAAGTAAAAGCCAATACCAAAGGGCTCTGGCTGACTAAGTTTGCAGATAACTGCACGCTAGAAGCAGTCAATGAATCTGCAAATTTCTTAGCCATCATTAGGGGTTACATATAATTATTAACCACGGGATGGGTAAGACCAATCTTTAACCAAATGGTATAGATTATTTCAATTTGAAAAGGGGAAACTGTCTAGGCTTAAAATTTCTTGCTAGGGCAGCTAGCCTAGTACTTACCTATGAACCTACATATATATATATATATATATATATATATATATATATATCTATATATATATATATCTATATATATATATATATATATATATATATATATACATATATATATATCTATATATATATATATATATATATATATATATACACACACACACACACACACACACACACACACACACACACACACACACCTTGAAATAAAAAGTTATTAAATCTCAAACATTTCGTAATGTCATCATTTTTGCCTCATTTTCTTAATTTCTTAATTTATTTTTTCTTTTGAAGCTACAAAAATGTTGAAGCCAGTTATTGTTTTTATTAGGAGCACAGCTGATACACCTTTCCAAAGGGGAGGTTATTTAAGGCTTTTAGAATATAAAAACAAGTAATCTCCGTGGTATCGCCGAAGTCTCAAAACAACCCACTAAAGTGTAGTGGGTCCAAAAACAAAACAGTGTAAGAAACTTCTCTGTGTGAAAGATTTTCAGTCCATATATTTCTAGTTAATCACTGTATATTAATCACAACTGGAGTCTGTGTACTTAATAAAGGATTTTCGACTGGAAACAAACTGCCTGCCTTGCTTGGATTACTTTTGAATACTTCGTAATGCTGTACAATTATATATATTTTCTATTATTACTTTTTGTTTTGTTTTGACTTAAGTTTACATTTGCTACTTCTACTACTATTGTCTGATCTTATTAATATACAGTGATTAACTAGAAATATATGGACTGAAACTCTTCAACACAGAGAAGTTTCTTACACTGTTTAGAATATAAAAACACTGACAATGGACACAATATTATCTGAAAGTTGCTCTCACAGCTATAACCATCTCAGCCAACAGCAGTTTCTTAACAACATGCCTAAACTGCATATCATCACTGTTCCACTGAATGTTAAGTACCTTCTTTATTTAAATAATCACCAATTTAGCTACCCCCCCAAAGGGCAATATATCTAGTGGACAAAAATAAAACAAGGCAATGATAAAGTCTTATTCAAAAGCAATTTATAGTAGGTGATTTCTAGTGGAAAGACAAGAGATAAGGGCTAGATGGATACATTTAAATAAAAGGAATCCATATAAACTCAAGACTGCAGGATAGAAAAGTACTTATGAAATGAATGTGCAAAACAGAAGTAGAGGTTTACATTGATGAATGTAATGAAAAATACAGACTACTACTTCAAACAATATGTTCACAATCAGATGTCCAGCCCATGATAACAGATTACTTACAATTACTTCCTCCTATAACCTATGACCTTTGCAATTCCATAGGAGAAGCTGTGACAAACAAATATCTAACCGCCAGAAGGAAAATAGTGTGCTATATAACTACCCCAACTAACTGGCATAATCTGTCAACAATTCTTAGACAATAAATGGCCCACCCCACTTATCAAGCATAAACAAAACATCTTGAGGACACTTAACTGTAAGTGCTTTAGGAATTTGTGTTAGCAATCTCAGGTTAGACAGACACATGAACAGTCTACCTGACTATACATACCTTACACAACTTGAATACCACTGGTGACCAATCTCATGGAAACTAATATACTATCATAAATACTGTTCAATTTTAAATAGGTTGCCAACACCTACATTACAAATATGAATTTGCTATTTTATGCGTATTTTCCAATTAGCATTCCCACCTTTATTTAGCTGATTTACAGGCTTTGTCTTTCTATATATATATATATATATATATATATATATATATATATATATATATATATATACATACATGGCATCTTAATGCACTTTTTCACAAGGAACAGGAATTCAATATTATATCTAATATATGTTATAATTCATCTGTCACTTCTGAAAGCTCTGCAATCTATTAGTATATTGTGAAAGATTTTTTTATTTATATGTCTATTTCCAACCTCCCCACCCAAGATTTATCAAATTACTTTATCAGGGGCATTGTTTACTTCGATTTATACAGTCCCTTCATGACAATACTACATTATATTGAAATGGCCCTGTATATGAAATAACTTTCTGTATAGGCTCTATTGCCTGTATGTGTTACTGGCTTGCATTTTATTATTTCATTTATGCATATTTATTTATTTAATTTTGTAGTTCTGCTCTGATATCTGTATGTGCAGTCACTTTACAAATTCATAATTTGTTTACAGTGCTCTGGTCTTATTGTCTACTGAGGAACACAGACTCATTAGTTATAGGATATGAAAGACTCTATCTTCCATATTGTAACAGATTCAATATTAGATGAATTACATATATAATAAGGTAATTGTTCCATAACATTGCCATGTTTTAATTAGTGATACTGATAAACGCTGGGTCTTGGAAATTCTTTATAGAAACTTCTGCTAATATGCCTTTTTAGTGAGATTACCATTACTGCTTTCCATATTTAACAAAATTTGTAATACTGGATCTTGAAACCCTCTATAAGCAAAAATCAGTTTCCGTCTACTATATCTATATATATATTTCATTAAATACATATTAGAAGGAAACTGATTTTTACTGTTTCATATATACATTTACATATCTACATTTATCCATATAACTTAAGTCTCTAATTAACGTCCATTTTTGTAGATTTCCTTTGGACTCTCAGGACAGTACGAATTACCAGTTGTATATACACAGACGATATTATTTTACTCAGTTAAAGGTCTACAAAAATATGATTTTACAGGAAAAAATGAAGCAGTTTTCACCCCTAGTAGACACATTCTCGAACATATATCCTATATATTTCATTACTCTATTACTGACTGTAGACACATGCTTAGTAAACAGAGAAGGTAAAAGAAATGAACATACCTACATCTTTACATTCATTTACTACTTTTAAGGGACACAAGTTTAAGTGCACATCTTGCCTTACAATACAATTTCTAAAATGTGTTACGTTACATGTATACACACAGAAGCTAATCCTAATAATTTTTGCCCAATCAGTTGTTTGCTTTATATAATTAATTATATGAACAATATCAGTGGCAGTCTACATTACAAACCCAATCTTGCAATAATCAGCATATTTTGAAATGCAAAAATTATGTTTGGTATTGATTCAAATCAATAGATTGTACAATACTGGGCTCCGTAGAGAACCCTTTAGTACACCTTGTATTCAGATTGTGTACCTTGAATACTGGCATGCTGGATTGTATCGTACAACCAAGCTATGACAAATTTTAATAGACTCCTATAAATGGTTTTATGTGGTAATATAGCAAAGGTTTTAGCAAATCTAAATAAATCACTCCTGGTGTTAATCCAAGTTCTAAACATCATCTCAAAAGGGTTCTTGTTACAGCCGACAACAAGTAAATAAATAAGGAAATAAAATTAAATAAACTCTCACACTCAAAAAAGGGACTTTCTTGTCCACAGCAGGACTTCCAGTCTTAGGCACTTCTCTGCCTTCTTCCTCTATGTAAACTTCATGGAGACACTGGGTAATTCATTGTCTTATACATCACAGTCTACTTCCTGAAGTGGTATTGGCCATGAAATAGCTCTATATGAAGTTGATGCCTATTAATTGCCATGAGAGAATTTGTCTGTCTACTACAGTCTCCTTGAAACACAAACACAGGTTTTCAGTCAGACTTTTATTCCTTCTAACAACCACCCCCAGTTTCAGTCACCACTGGATGGGCTGTAGGCCTGAGACAGCCAATATGCATTCAGGTGACCTCTACCAAGATGAAGGTAGTTCCTAACATTAAAATCTATAGGGCTGAGACCCATTTGATAAGCCTGGGGGTACGGTCAATTTGCCAGTAGAACCACTACAGTGGGGTATTTTAGGGTAATGAGATCTTGTTTGATGGTAAGGCACTATGAATAGCAAAACAGTATTTTTTAGCAAATGGGATGCTTGTTCTAATCTAAAACTTGTGAAAACTTTTGGAAAAGATTATTCTAATTCCTACCTCAGTTTATTCTGCTTGCAAGTTCACAAACACCACTCTTACCTTCTAAAGGGATTCTGCTGGCTTCTGTTGAACAACAAAGCCATGCTGTTCCTCAGTACCCTCATTTTCACAATTCCCAAACAGGGTCATTGCCCTTCCCTCAGAACAAAACCCCAGCTCAGACAACAAGGCCACTCTTTAAGAGACAATAGATTTTCCTTTATTAGGCCTCACTCCAAAACCTCAATGGGTGAGAGAGCATTCTCAAACTTAAGCCACTCCATTTGGAACAACCTCTTACAAGATATTAGACAGACACAAAGATTCTTAGTATTGAAGTCCAAACACAGGGAACATCTTTTAAATGAGGCAGCCTGCAACTGCTTTAAAGACGATGACTAATCTATTACCACACAAATCTAAACAGAAGCAATTGCACAACATGATTTTCCACAGCTGCAGAAACTTTCTCCCCATCTTTCAAACTATAATGATGTTTGTACTTCCACTTATGCACAGTATTCTATGTCTGCTGATGTCTTCATCTCATATAAATTGCTGAAGCCTCCATCTGTTTATAAATTGTATTCTTATATGGGCAGCCACTAATCATACCTCTCAACTGTACAGATTTTCTCAGAATGTCCAGATATTTGCCTCTTATTTTTGGTATGTTTCTCATAAAATCGTGGCTTCCTGGCAAGTCATTGGCAAATTATTAAGGAGTGGAATCAGAAAATAATGACAGACATTTAAGAATCAGACTTTGTATCCTTCAAAAAATTTATGCTAATGCACACCCTGTCATCCTATCAATTTTCTACGTTTGTAAGATTGATATTTAAAAATTGTCCCTATTTTTGAGCCTTTGCCCCCCCCATTATCTATGGCTTTGTTCAGAGTTCTTGCATTAAGAGGTTGAGAGGTATGCACTCAGTTAACTTTTTGGCTTCCATGTTGCATTTTACTACCTTGCCACCATTGTACCATTTGCACACAGTTTGGCTTTGTCCATAGTTCTTGTTCTTAGATGTTGAGAGGTATGCACTCAGTTAACCTTTTGGCTTCCATGTTGCATTTTACTACCCTGCCTTCATTGTACCATTTGCACACAGCTTGGCTTTGTCCAGAGTTCTTGCTCTTAGACGTTGAGAGGTATGCACTCAGTTAACATTTTGGCTTCCATGTTGCATTTTACTAAACTGCCACCATTGTACCATTTGCTCACAGCTTCATAAGGAGACTCAGTGTCTGAGAAGCTCAATTGTATATGCTAAGAACATCAAAATGTATATTTCATTCATATCTCTCCACTTCTTAGCACAAGAAATCTGGACAAAACCAAAAATAACAGATGGACAAATGTCCAAAAATAAGGACAATATTTAAATATTGCTCTTATTAACTTAAAAAGTTGTCAGAATAACAGGTTTTGCATTAACATGCATTTTCTGAATGGTATAATGTCTGAAACTCAAATGCCTGTCATTATTTACTGACTTCAGCCCTCGAAGATTTGCCAGAAAACCACAAATTCATTGTAGAACAGGCCAAAAATACAAGACAAAAATCTGAACATTCTGCAAAAATCTGGGCAGGTGAGCGGTCTGATTTCATTGGATGTGTATGCTCAGGAAAAATGTGTATATGCATATGTGTATTTTAAGTTCAATCAAATGTAAACTGTATTAGATGTGTACTATCAGAAATTCATTTGTATATGCCTTACTACTTTGTTATGCAGATATTAGCCTAATAATGTTTAATAACTTAACTGTCACTGATTTCACTTTGCCTTATGCCCAGGTCATGACTGAAAAGGGTCTGCTGACCATCTCACATCGCTGGTTAGCAAACTGTAATGTAAAGGATTATGATCGGTTCTCAGATTGTAATTAAGTAATTATCAGTTTAAGACATGGATGCTGGGAAATTCAACTCAAGAGTGCATAGAGATTTATTTACTCCATGTACTGCCAGAAGTTGGAGTGTCTTACTGGCTTTGAAAGCCAGTAAATCACTAAACAAGAGCTATCACATACGTAGTAATTGAATATAATGGAAAGAAAAAAGTCAGGGACAGTTTTTAAAAACTGTCCTAATTTAAATAAGTTATTTACAGACTGACATCAGACACTTCTGTAAGTACATGAGGAAAGCTATTCGGGAGTGGTTGTGATTATAGGAACTTCCCTTCTGTGTTACCCAACTTTAATAGCAGTTAGGGCGGTGTGTAATAATTGTCACACACCTCTGAAAGTGCTGTTATGGTCAGGTCTCACACATTAGAAGTGTATTACAGGTTTAGCTGTTTTTCAGATTTTTTTTTTAAGCATAATCAGGGTATTCCATGCATTATGAACAAACACACACCACCTGATAGACATGGTTGGAAAAATCTGCAGCTAATACAATTGGTTTTAAACATGACATATCTTTTAGCAGCTTAAAGGCTTGTTTTCCTTCAACTATTCAGCTACCTTTCAAGGATAACTTTCCTTTGGTCAGAACAGTCAGCAGGCATGCAATAGTAGTGAAGTTAAGAACAAATTTATAATCATAGTTTTTCAGGCCTAGTAAGACATTAAATTAGCTGATGTGGATCAGTTTTGAAGTGCTTCAACTTTCTTGGCTGTGGATTTTTCAGCCCTTGGCTTATTATAAGGTCCAAATATTCTGCCATGCCAACTTTGCACTTAGCTGGCACAGCAGTCTGTCCAGGTGGGAGCAGGGAATCAAGAACTACCCTCAGTTTACTGACATGGTTTTCTGGAGCTTCAGAGGACATTACTACTTTGTGTAGGCTATGGTATACTTTGTATATAGTCCAAGAGTTGTGTCCATCATCTTCTCAAATATTGCAGATGATCTGTGGAGGCAAAATGTCAGATTATGCAGTGAAAAAACATATATCATATATAGGAAACATCATTTTTCATACCTTCTGAGGAAGGAAAATTTACCTTTAACCTTTGATTAGGTCAAGACTTTGCAGAAACATAGCCTTGCCTAACTTCTGAACCAGTTCACCCACTTGGGGCAGGGAAGAGAAATCAAACTTAGATATGTTTTTTAAATTCTGAAAAATCTTATGAACCCATTGGGTTTGGGGACCAGTGTAATAGGAATAATTTACTCACTTATATGGATTCTTCTATGATCCTTAGCTTAAGCATTTTCTCTACCTAGTCCTTAACTACACTGCACTTGGATTCTGTTATGTGGTATGATATGCAAGTTATTTTCTCAACAGGCAGTTTCTGTGTTGTTGGGAATTAAAGTGGATCTACCAGGCATTTGAAACTATATCCTCAATCCTGAGAACAAATTTTTTCAATTCTTGTTTCCAGGACACTGATAATGTCTCCCATTTTGAATAGAGGAAATGCTATGGGAACCTTAACTTCATCTGTTAGCATATCGACTATAGAAACTTCAGTTTCCCTGTATGGATTCAGAGCCTCTACATGTTTTTTTTTTTTTTTAAACAATAAATAAACAAATCAGTTCTGCTTTGGTTTTCTTGATGCCTTGCCTAATAATTTATTTTCTTTCTCCACAGTTTCAAAAAATCTTTGCCAGTTTGAAAGAAACTTGATCTCAGCACTGAATACTAACTATATATGCCGACTTGAATTCTGTAATTCCAGCATTTCTGTTATATGTCCTCTGTAGTGTTTCCTGTGCTCTCTGTTTGCTCTTCTGCAATATGCATTATAATTATTAACCTGCCCTGAAGGTCTGTAAATATGAGTAATGTAATGATGATTCCTGAATCCAACAATCCCTGAACTTCTTTTCCCTCAGTTCAATACTAAGTTTGACAAGTTTTATAACAGCACAATGAGAGAAAGCAGATTCTATAGGTCTAGTAGTTAAAAATTTAGTAGTATCATAATCCTTAGGTTCATACCATAATCAGGCTTTTGGCTCACTAACATTAACAAGTACATTATTTCTGTCGATAAATGTAAAGAGTTTTGTTATGTGCCCTTTTTGATAATAATTAAAACAAACCAGCTGAGTTGGCAACTGTTTTCATCTGTAGGTAAAGAAACATACTTAGGTGGAGACTTATTATTTTCCCTTGGTCCATGTAGGTCTGACATACAATTTGCAGTTTCGGCTAACAAAAGCTCTATTGGAACAACTTGATGGTCATAAATATTCGCGCCACTTTGGCATAGTCACTTGGTTAATCTGCTAGGGCCTTACTTTTAAATTTTTTCACAGCCAAAATTTCTAGAATTTTACTTATTTTAATTATACATGATTTTAACTACAATCTTAACATATGTATGAAGTCAGCAATATGTGGCATTACTGGTTTATGCAAAGTAAACATTCTGTTGGGGAAACTCAAGGAACAGTCCTTGAGGTGAAGTTCCAGACCCAGATGAAATGCCTTGGTACAGTCTCTGGTAGTTATGTGCATCACATTCTTCTAGACCCACATAAGCTTTCAGAGTGTCCCCAGTTAGATGAGAAGACATTATTCTGTCCCACTTGGTTAGAGCCAGTTGTCTTACCTTAATTGCCTTTTAACGTCTGTAGATATGTTTCTATATAATTCAGTGACTGAAGTTTCTTCAGTGGTGCACTGGATTTTGGTAGTCTAGCGAGGCATCCATCCTTGCAGAAATCTGTTGCTGGAGGGCATGTACAGGCTCAGTGGTTGTACAACTTTTCTGGAGAGCTATAGAAGAGCTCACTAGAGTCCTATACATATTCTCCAAGACGTCTATAATTTTTTCATCTTAATGAGAATAAAGCAGCTGTACTTTCAGTGCACAAAGATCACCAGCACAAAAAACAATTGCACACAGTTTGTAACACAAGTTTTTTTTTTTCTTTCAAAGATAACCAAGCAAATTTCTTTAAACTGCACGTAGACTGTCACCGGGCAAAACATAACGGCTTCAGTTTTCTGAATCAACAACAGAATAAGTTTAAAATATCAATGCTGTTATTAATAGTTTTCTGCATTTAAACTGGGAACTGTTTCAAGATATCTATATATATATATATATATCTATATACATATATATATATATATATATATAGAGATATATATATATATATATATATATATATACAT
The DNA here is from genome assembly GCF_019279795.1 of Protopterus annectens. NCBI lineage: Eukaryota > Metazoa > Chordata > Ceratodontiformes > Protopteridae > Protopterus > Protopterus annectens. The sequence goes on along the minus strand of NC_056743.1, from coordinate 518,037,804 downwards.
ATACATGTTAGGCAGTTTGGCATAGAGGCTTAAGACTATGGTTGTTATATTTATACCCCACAGTAGTCCTTGGTTTGATTCTTACAGCTTCCATTTACTTACTGTGTGACTGGGCAATCATTTAACAAGACACTGCTCCCAGGCTGAGGCTAAAATGGGCCCATGTGGCTCAGTGCTCTATCCCAGTTAGCAAAAATTCTTATTTTTATTTATGCTATTAAATAAACACTAATGTGGAAAGGTGTTAGCAGTTACTGCTCTATAAATTACTCTAGCTCAAATTAAAATGGTAGAACAGGTCTATGGTCTATAGCATCCAGAAACTTTTTTTTTCTTCAAGGTAGCCATTTAAGTATATAGTTAAGAAATAATAGTCCCTCTTATGATTCCATCATTTTAAGTCCAGTAGCTGTGAATTTAGCTGTATGCAAGACAGTAAGTGGCCATACAGACATACTACGCTTACAAAAAACAAAGGTATCTTTTACCTATTTTATGCTTCAGTAAATCGAATGATTACAGTCAGGCTGTAAGGCTCACTTTAAGTAATGAAGGCCATCAAACTGACTAAATGGAATTTTGGTTGCACAGAATGTGAGGGAATGATTGTTTGAACAAATATTGAAAACTAGGTTTTCTGATGGGGTAAGTAAAGTTTTCCCCATCCTGTGAATAGTCCTGCTGTACCACTAATGCTATAGACTTTCTTATTTGTCCTATCAGTTTTCCCAAAACTGACCTATGCTGTTCAGTTCAGAACCCATGCAAGGAACAAGAGGAGAACGTGCTGTAAAATACCATTTTATGAACTGTAAGTTCTTTTAGATGAACTAAATGAGTTGAGAGCTCTGGCCTTGTTTCTGATTGATGCAGTTACCGGAACATTCTTTGCAATGAAGGAACAACTCTGAAAGGAGAGCAGGTGGCACACTATGAGGAAGATGTGCTTTTATTCTCTTATTGCTCTTTAATGCAATTTCTGCAGTACATTCCTGAAAAATATCACAGCACTGTTATAGATTGCATCAGACTGCGATTAAATATGGTCACTTTTGATGCCATTGTGCCTAATATTTAACATTTCGCAAGCAATGTACAGTTAATTTGTTCATAAAAATATGTGCAAGTAATCATAGAAGAAAGAATATTAGCTTGATAATCATTTAGTAGCTCTGTGTTTTGCTATTTGTTTAGAAAAATCTGTAGAACGGGGTTTGTATTATCATTTTTTTCTCTGTGTAGGGAAGAGTTTGAGAAAGCAATTACTGTGATTAGTTTTAGACAGATGCTGACTGCTAAAAGCAACCAGATTATTTGAAAATCTGTAATTATAAAGCCATGTAAGCAGGCGACATACAAGATGTAATTATTCCAAGAGTTTATAGAGGATGGTTATCCAGACTGTGGAAAATGTCAGAGAGCTCAGGAATAAATGACAATCTTGCAATCATTTAGAACGGGATGCCGTTCAGTCCAATAATACACTGATATTCTGAAATCTACATTAAAGTCGTGCATGCTTACATAGAGTAACTGTAATCTCTAGCACAACAAGTTGAAATACATGAATTTATATCACGCCTTGGTTAATGTTTGACTGCTTTTCTTACAGGTCTTGAATACTGTCTGCTGAAAAGTAAATAACAACAAAAAAATACTAGTATACATCATAAAAACAAAATGTGTGCAGCCTTCTTTAATAAGGCCATCTAGTATTCATTTAATATTTTTTTCCATTTGATGCTATGAGGAATAGAGACAGATGCATAGATAATCTATGTGCTTATATCAGCAGAGAGTAGCCATATTTGTACATATGCCAGAAACATATTAAGTTAGCATCGTACTACAAGCCAAATGCAAATGCATATGTATTACTCATGTCTGTGTTATTCATAGTTAAAATATAAGGGCTAAAAATATCATGGGAATGTATGGCTAGGTTTCTAAAGATCTTCACAAATCAATAGTCTAGTAAGTTCCTATGACCTTAAATAATACTTAAAGAGAAGAACATATTTAGTAGTTTAGAAAAAGTAGACTTACTTATGCTTAAAAAGTAAGATCATATTATGGACATGAACATCACAAGGTAGGAAAATATTCCAGTTATTGTTACTGCAGTAAAGAAAAGGCACACTTTCTGGTCCAGATCTCCACCTGCATAAAAACTGGAAAGATATAACTACCTCTTCATAAAATTTGCTACTGCTTTGGTCTGGTTCAATTGCTTCCGTGTTTTATAAAAGAGAAGTTTATAGGAGTTGGACCTAGCTTTTAACTTTTGATTTACTTTAAGATGGTGGTATAACCAGTATGCCATATTGACTTGAAAAAAATAAATAAATTACTCAGATTTAGCAGGATCTCATCCATGTGAGCAGCCATGTTGGTATGGTGGTGCCCTTAGCACAGATTAGCCGCAGATTCTAGCATCATTTTGAAATAGAAGCCAGGATCATTTAGATTTTAACTGGGTGTGAAAAGATCTGGATACTGTTAGGCATTTCATTGAGGACTACAACATTATTTTAAATTAAATCACTTGTGTGGCTAATAGTGTTTTTGGAAATGAGTTAACATAAGTCTACACTCTGAACAGGCAGAGAGAAGAGATTTGTAAAGCTAATTTTGCCATTAATAGCTGCACTTCTGTTATACTAAGGTTGATACATAACTGGAAGGATTGCTTCCCTACTTGGTGACTACATTATTTTTACATTTTGAAATATAGAAAAAAGGCAGCTACATCATTTACTGAAGTAAAAAAAAAATAAGCAAATTGAGCTCCTAAGGTCTTCACTCTTATTGCCAGATAAAAAAAAATAAGAAGAAAGGCAGCATTTGACTGACTTCAAGAGGAATGCTGGGTATAAGCTCTCATGAAAGCAGAGAGTAATGCAGTGATAAATGGTAATACCTTTTAGAGTCTAGATTTGCTTACTCTGAGTACACTTCACAGTAATATTGCTAATTCCTTAATTTGATGATTTTTGCAGTTAACCTCCCTACGCCTAGACGTCTTAATTGTGACTGCATTAAAAAAATAGCTCATTTCTATACTTCACTTTGTAATCTGCAGACTAGCACTGAAGATATTAAACCCCATTGCAAAGTTTGGAATCATATTCGTTTGAATTCAAAAAAGGGAACCCAAGTAGGAATATTGCTATAGTAAAATGTCACACATAGCAAATCATCTTGGCATTCTTCATAAATTTATGCAATAATCTCTCCTTTCCTTAGAAGGAAACTCTAAAACAGGGACAATTTATCAGATATCTAGAGGAATATCATCAAAATGACAGTCATGACATGGCTGTGGAAGACATTTTCAACTTAGTTGGTAGACCTACAAAAGACCATCAGATAGTGCTTGGTTGTATTTTATCCTTCTGAAGGTCAATGATCATCTTTATGAGAAACTTATATGATGCCATCAAAACCAAACATACTTATTACTACGGTCTGTGGTTACTGATCAAACGGCATGTCCATTGAACGTCAGTTCACTGAACACAGACCACTGAAACTTCCTTTAGTTGAAAGGTCATATGATTGTAATTAATTTCATTGAATGATCATAGCTGGCTAATTTAAAGGAAGATGAATGTAATACTTACTTATTGTTAATGTGCGTATAAAGAAACTTGCCTTTCCCCACTGTAGTGCAATCTCAGAGTTGGTATATATAATTAGTGGGGGGTGTGGGGGGTATAGCCCCCCCCCCACATAAGGAGTGTCCAGTGTTTACCGAATCATTCTCTTGTATGTACCCTCTATAATGATTAAAAGGGTGTATTCACAAGGCAACAAGTCATTATATGTATATAGTAGCCCATTTCTAAGTATGACCCACTCTTGCATTGCAAAAACAGTTCTGTTGATGCTAGTTAAGTACAAAGTAGAGCAGATGATGTTGTCTTGTAGGCAAAAACATTTAAATACTTTCACTGAATAAGTTAATGCTACATTCAGATTATTTTTAGAATTTTCATGTTTCCAGCTGGCCAGGAGTTAATAGGATTAGGTCAGGAGTATCTACCCCTTGTTCAGTTTTTGCAATGCTGTCATAAGATATTTATTAGTAACCAGGAGATGTACACATTCCTTAAATGATATAGGAGTAGTCATGTTATGCCAGTAGTTTATACAATTTATTTTCTATACAAATGGAGATCATACAGGTAAATATTCTTTTGCTATAAGAAGGCAAACTTTCAAAATGAATGAAAAGGCATTTCAATGAATATGAATTAATATAAATGAGAATTAAGTTAAAAGGAAGTGTTTGACATTTATTCTGCAATATAAAAAACACATGGTTTATACAAGAAACCCATACAGACATCCCAATTTAAAGCATGTAAGAAATGTGTACCACTTATTTTAGTCTCAAGTAACACAATCAATATCTGTGGACTGGCTATTCTGATAAAAACAAGTTTTTCATTTTAATATACTACAATTTAAAAAGTTCTATTTTTATAGTTGAAGATGTTAGACCATTCTTTTAATTCCTCTTTACTGCTAACTTTAGTCCCAAGTCCTACCTGACATTAATTATCAGAATTTCATTCTGAGTGGGGGATTAAATTTTAATTTTGTGTTCTATCCTAGACTAACTTGTACAACTCTTATATACATTTAGAGATGTGCAATTACTATTTGATTTTATTAATGCGCCTGATATTTTCATTGATATTGTGCTTTACATTCCCGAAGGAAAGAGTTCACACTCATGAACTTAAAAAAAACACTGTTAATTTCTAATGTCTCATTTTTTTATATCAAAATATAAGACCTTGATAATTTTTGTGTTCCAGTCCCAAAGAGATTTGATTAAACTGAGATGTGCAGGTTATTCAGAAAATCTTCCCACAAGAACTAAAATTAAAATGTAAATAATTTAAATGACTGCTACAGGCAAAAAATTGAACAACATATATTTTTTATCTTTTCATGAAGATCTACTCAGTCCAAACCTGCATGCAACAGAATAAGAAATCAATCCTAACTTACCTTTTCTTTTGTAATTATGAATATCCTAATAAGGGCAGACATTATGATGATTTTTTTTCCCTTAAAAAGCTAAATCTATCCCGTAATGTAGTGTGAGGACACAGCTCATGAAATTATGTCACCCTACTATATTTTATCAGATCCTATTTTCATTCACACTACTGGAAGGCCTGAGAAATATTGCTAGCTTTGAGGGTCTTCAGTACAAATGCCATTCACAGGAGAAGTGTCTCTTAAACATGTTTTCCTCATGCTGTATTCCACATTATGTTAAAGTAGCTTCCAAAAATGTTAACAAATTGCTTAGATATCACAGACATTTTACCAAGACAACCTTTTTGAGTTTTCATTTCCCTGGCAGGTTTTTCCTCCCACCTTCCTCATATGCCCTGCCTTACAAGGATTAACTAATTAGTCACCTATGGATAACAATATACTCAGTGTGCTATTAAAAGTCTTCCGTAATGTCTCTTGTTACTCCTATCATTTTAGCAGCACTTTCACAGGAAATAAAGTCATAAAATCCATATTTCAACTCACAGTACAGCCAAAGCTAACATTTCCTGAAAATGCGTCAGTTTAAAATGCATACTTGGTGCTCACATGATAATCTTTAAATATAGAAATATTGTTTTCGGAATAAGTCAACTGTGTTATTTCATGTATGGCTTTACTTAGTAATGAAGTGTTACTGTGTTTATTAACTGGTTCCTGATAGACCTTTGATGTGAGCTTCTATATATTTTAGTAGATGTTTGCATTATGGAATATTCTGGAAGTTACTCACTACATTCCTTATAAAGCACAATGAAATAAAAATTGTCAATGTCCCTACCTATATGCAGAGCTGCCCTGCCCAGCTAATGTTAATATTGCTTCATAAATGTACATTGCTAAAACCATTTACACTTATTCTTAGCCAGCCATCTGAATGTCATTTGCAAAGGATCAATACCCTTTTGCAGGCAGCATGTGTTGCATCTTAGTCTTTTTGAGATGCTTAATATTAACCAAGGAACAGCTTCATTTTAGCCTATCATACCTGTTTGAATTCCATTAGTCACACTTTGGGGTGAGTAGTTAACTCATTTTACTGGGCTTAGTTTATATTCAACTCCATGCTGTGCCTACTTTATTTATGCATGTTTTGTAAGCAACCCACCATGTCCATTCTTCATTTGTCAATTACTCCCCCCTCAAATCAGGCAGATAAGTGCACAAGTCATTAATGCACAGCTACTGAAAGAGTACCATAAACCATGAAGCACTGACCACATCTCTACGTTGTGATGCTTCAGTGTTTGATAGGGACAAATTTGTGGGCTACTTTTAGGTCACATGACCCCCAGCAGTGGTAAATGTTAACACATAGCAACAGCACGATCTGGCAAAAAACTGGGCCCAAACCAACAATGTACTTACAAACCACAAATCAATGTGCACTTTTCCACAAAGTAATGCTGCAGTTTGAAGGGCCCAAACAAAGTACCTCAGTTCAGGCTAATCAGCCTATAACATGCCACCAAATACAGTGCACTGGAAGCCAATCTTATGTATAACATGCCACACAAGGACAAATTCTACAGCCCCAACACACACACACACACACACACACACACACACACACACACACACACACACACACACACACACACACACACACACACAATCTATCAACACCCAGAAGCCCAGATACAAATGCTGCTTTTACAGTGTACTCCATAGATGGCTGACACACACACACACACACACACACACACACACACACACACACACACACACACACACACACACACACACACACACACACACACACACACAAACAGAGTACAGCTGCATATAGTGATATGGAAAAAATAAATCAGTAGCTGTTATTCCTCAGTCATAACATTACATTCAGAAAACTTGTTAGAAAGCAAATCCAAGGTTGTCTGTCTTAAATCAGCATTTATAGCAGCATTTATAACCCATGGGGGACTCTGACAATTTCCGTGACCATTCCATTAATTTCTCATGTTGCTAAATTTAATCCACTCAGATCAGTTAAAACCAATTTCTGTTGTTTACAATCAGCACCCACTCTCACAAACTTATCACACTATGCTTTTTGTTACCTGGCATTATTATTGTAATCATTTGAAATGTCAGGACCAGTTTGAACACATCCTGAAACACACAGACTGAATGCCTGAAAGCATGGAGTTACATATACTAAGTCTGAGATGCTATTTCTCAGTATATTTCCCTTTTCTGAGAGGTATGGTGATCTCAGAGTTGGTATATATATCTTCGGTGGAGAACCTCCCCTAGAAAAAGAAGTTTTTGAGATTCATTTTTCTCTGGGTTTTTGGTCTTTTGTTTTGGCTTTCCAGCACTCAGCCATTTGAGTACTGAGATTTCAATATGGAGCCCATTATTATGGCATCTGCATTACACACATACATAGGCAGTGTATTACGGAATGACAAATAACTGCCCAACCCTCCACACAGCAATGCTTGCTTACTTTGAGCATTCTCATTTTTTTAATTCAATAGATATCTCCATCCAGTTAATAAAAGTGTTTTAAATGAAAATAAACTGCACAGCAACGTACAGTCAGAAACTTTAATAATAACAGAAAAAAGTACTTGGCGCTTTCACGACTCACAGGTCGCTTCATCAATGGGTCTGTTCTTATGTACTTTTGGGAGTCCATTTATCATGGGTGTAACAGGATGTTCAACTCTCAGATAGTCACGATACATCTTGTCATAAGGAGTTCATGTAAAGTGTTATTTACCCTTTGAAGCATCCATTTCACTTCCCATTTTGGGATCTTGGAATACATCTTGTCATCACTAAGCATATTTAACATCATCCTTCGATAATCTCCAGAGTTAAAAATGACAACTGCACCTCCTTTGTCAGCAGGTTTTATAATAATTTCCTCTGCTTGAATCAGACTTTGTAGTGCTTGTCTTTCATTACCTATTAAATTATGAAAGGTCTTTTTCACAAATAAGTATGAACAGCTCTACTGCCAGATGAAATATGGGTACAAACGTACTCAGCTTCCTAAACAAATTAGTGCTAATGTCTTCATTATTGGTGCCAAGCATACTCTTTAGAGTGATACTGTGACCAAAATTCTATGTGCATCACAAATTCACTTAGTATGTTGCCAGAATAAAAGAGCGACCCTTATTAAATAAAGTAGTTTGTGCCTCATCCAGTACATAGTCATCCAGTACATTTATTTATTATTTATTTTTTTCAACGTCAGAGAATGCTAGTTGAGTTGTTTGTAGGAGGGTGGAATGTTTTGTGCAGCACAGATTAAGGTAGTATCTGCATACTGAATTATAGATGCATGCTGTGTGGTGTGTGGTGGGAGGTTGTGAAGTGAAGACTGGATGGTGGGTCTAGAGAGAACCCTGTGGGACTCCTATACTTGGGGGCAGCTGGAGAGAGAGAGATTTTCCCATTTTCACTGGTACCTACCTGTTAGTTAAGCTATTGGAAGTAAGGTAGGAGGAGAATAGAGTATGATATTTAGTTTGTTTTAGCAGGATTTTGTTTGGTGACTGTGTCAAATGAATGGACATTTATGGGCAGGTCTGAAACCATGCTGAGTAGGTGACAGGATGTTGTTGCAGTATGAGAGATTTAGCATCTGGGTATGGATGCATTTTTTTTCTTTTATTTTGGGGAGGGGAGACTAAAGCAATGGGTCTGAGTTTAGTTAAGTTCAGTGGAGATACAGTATGTATTTATGTATGGATATATATTTTTTTTAGTTTCCTAGTTTTTTTTTCAACAATTCATGAGTTGGAGACTGGGATAGAGTGGAGACTGGGATAGCAATAGCATCTGCTGTGAGTTTCAAGGAGGGGCTGGGGAGTATGTTGATGGGTTTTTTTTTTGGTTTTTTGCATGCTTTTGTGCTTTTGGAAACTGTTTTGAGGGGGGTTGTTGAGGGTGGATTAGTGTTGTTGGGTGAGTGAGGGTGAGTGGGGACTGTGAGGTTAATTGTATAAGGATAAATTGAGTTCACAAAGTGGGTTGTGTAATGTGGGAACTTTAGTGTCAGTACATAGCCACTCTTCTCTATGCTTCACCTATATACACTAACCTAAAGAAAAATAATCTCTCTAAACTGGCTAATACTTACAATAGTATTGCTAGGTTTGTTACTGGGAACCAATTTAGAACTCACCACTGTCTGAACCTACAGCAACTCCACTGGCTTGAACTAAAAAACATGTTGATACTTTCCCAACTCACCTTTGTCCATAGGATATTTTGCCAACCTAATAACACACCTATACTTTCTAACCTATTTACCCCTTACACTTACCTAAATTCATTACGCCCTTCAAACAAACTTCTAGTAAACTTAACTAAGTCTAATAACATTGCTGGTGACTCCCTATTCTCCAATACCATCGGTAAATATTGGAATCTTCTACCTACTGCTGTAACTTCCATTCCCTCCCCTGTTCTCTTTAAACAAAAGCTTAAAATACACTGGTTATGCCCATGCTTCAATCCTGACTAAATTTTGTTACTTCCACAATTTTTTCTCTCTCTCTAACACCTTCTTTCTACTCGCTCTCTACTACCTACACTTTGAGAAGTTTCCCTAACAATCTACTTCTTTTACAAGTAGCATCTATTACAATCCATTAAAGAATTTTGAATGTAAAAGAAATTTCCTGAATGTGCTTTACACTTGCCACAAATGTTTTACTGTTACAGAACCTTTCTATTTTGTATTTCTATAACTACAACTTAATTGTGTTTCTCTACAGGGTATGTAAGTAGAATTCTGTAATGTAGTCTAGAATCATGTTTAACCTGCTACTTATTTTTACATGTATAACGTAACTGTGTTTTGTCTCTATGTGGAGCTTTTCTCCCTGGGCCTCTGCTGAAAATGGAAATATATCCAGTCAGACCAGCCCGGTAAACAAATGTAAAATAAAAATTAACAAAGATTCATCATCTATTATGTTATTTTCCACTTTTTCTAGTCTCTGCTGATTGATTGACTCTGCTGTGTATGTTGTTCTTTCAACATGAGGGGATGTTTTAAAAAAAAAAATGGTATATGTGAGGAATTCTCCTTAGGTCTCATTTCCAGCTCCATTGTACGGGAACCAAAGTCATAAATATGTGTGATGTTACTAGCATTACCATCTATTGTGGTTTTGGTTACTGTATTATGCTTCGTGGTTGATAGTAGATCCTTTGATTTCTCAGTTGCTGTTAAGATTATTTTTTTCCTTATCAGCTTTCTTTCCAGTGGAACGTAAATCAATTACTTTCTTCTTTGTGCCCATTTCATTGACAACACCCACCCCCTTTGATTCTTGTTGTTCTCATTTTTTGGCCATTCAAAAATGCGGCCATCCTTAAAATCTTGATAATCCCTAAATAACCTCTTGCTCTTTATATTCTTTAGTTTACTATCATATGTATCCAAATCATGCTGTAGTTTCTCTGTTCTCTCATAGGAGGCTTCTGTTAGTGCTGTATCCTCTAGCTCCATTTGTTTGAGGTGTCTGTTAGTGCTGTATCCTCTAGCTCCATTTGTTCGAAGCATCTGTTAGTGCTGTATCCTCTAGCTCCATTTGTTTTTGGCATCTGTTAGTACTGTATCCTCTAGCTCCATTTGTTTGAGGCATCTGTTAAAGCTGTATCCTCTAGCTCCATGTGTTTATTTTCTATCAACTTGGCAGCTTCATCTCAATAGACCTAAAATACTCAGTGAGTAATTTAATATAATTAAAACTTGTTTTGAGATTTAAAGCTTGCCACTCACCTAGCAGTTCAGGGTATGAGTTCTTATAACTGGACATACATTTGACACGTAAGCCTCTTGGCACAATACGATAGTGCAGAAGGGCTTATAAATGGAAATGCTGCCACTGAAGCCTCTTAAGTTTACATGCAGCATTTTCCACTTCTCTGAAAATATGGTCAAATGTTTCTGTATAAGGGGGTGTATCGGAGTGGTTGTGAATAACACTGGATAAGTTTAAATCCAATAAAGGATTCATTTGCTTTGTAAACATCCTCGGTATAGTCCTGTTGAAAAAAGTGACTTGTCTGCTTCCTATATGATGTTCCGCGTCCATCTCACCATTCATTCCTTCAGCCATGTGCGTGCAGAAGGCTAAAAATCAAAAATACTATATATTTTCAGTGAAGCTTTAACAACAAGAATCAAGGTTAGCAGGTATGAACCTAGCCTTGAGCAGCAGTCCAAGAATGATGCCACAAAACAAAAAAAAAAGATTATTGAATTCAGCCATTGGCTTCGCTTCCGATGTCATTCATCATCCTGCAAGGAAATGGTAGACACTGCTATCTGCTTTGTCATGGATGACCTGCACCTATCCCTTGAGGTTTTAATATATTTGTTAAATCCATGTCCACCCCTGTAGTGCCTTTTTAGGTAAAGCCAGTCTTCCAAAGCTTCTAACAAAACAAAACAGAATTTGGATAACATAACAATATTACTGGATCAATGTTAGGAACCTAAACAAATAACTTTACTCCCTAAAGCACTTAAAACATCAATATATACATTATCATGGAGACCTGGTTCACCAATGAGATTACTCCATCAGTACATGGTTTCAATGCCTACCACACATTCAGGCCCATTGCATTAGACAGTAGTACTAAATGTGATGTTGTCTCCCTATTCTAACAAAAAATTTCAACTCCAGACTCATTAATCAAGATAACAACTTAGACTTCCTCCATGTCCAACTAACCATTAACAAAACCCCTTATCATATCATAGATAACTATAGGACCCCCTGTATGTCCCCGTCAGCCTATACCTCCCATCTAACTAGTATGGAGTCCCTAGACATAATGCCAAACACCATTCTTAAAGGAAACTTCATCTACCACACCATTAACTTCTAATATGCATGCACAGAAATGTCTGGAATTCAGCAATAAAAACTCTCTGGACCAGTCAGTCTACATTCCAACTAGGGGGTGATAAAATCCTGGACTTTGTACTTACCAATATGGGACAGCTTTGCTCTGTACCAATTGTCACTGTCTCCTGGGTTAAATCAGTCACATTTACTATTAAGACTGAAGCAAGAAACATCTGTCAATACCTCGGTATTCAGAGATTATTATAATTAGTCTTTGAGGTTTGGCATAATGGTTAAGGTCTTCAACACATAGACACGTGGTACATGGTTTGATTCTGACCTTGGGTTGTTGTCTAGGCACAAAATGGCTCTTCAGAAGAGTTAGCCTATAATTCACCTATGATTCCTATGACCTCACTAAATTCCGTGTCCCTTCCTACCTGATGACACCACTGTTTTTGCAGTATCCATTACATCAAATTCTATGCACATGTAAATAACTGCACAGACATGTCTGTCCCCCTCTAACATAAATCAAGTGCCAAATTTAAAAATGAACCCCTGTTGTGGTATGAAAATATAAATAAGCTCTGTAATAAAAGAAAAGAAATCATTGCATAAAAATAAATTTAGCTCTCAAGATGCTAAAATATTCTTGTTAAACTTAGCAGGGAACTCTGGACCTTGATCAAATCAACCAACGCCAGAAGTAAAGATCATGACGCAGATATAGGATAACCACAAAGCCTTCTGGAAATATGCTAGAACTCTCAGAAATCTCAAAAACAATACCCAGCACTGTGCAGAGCTAACAGTAAATGATATGGGTCTATATCAGAACACTGAAGTATTAAAACTTTGAATGTTCTGATATCGAACACTATTCAGCAAATGCTAAGAATAGCGAAGCTGCAGAACAGCAAATTCTTTCCTTGGGAAAGAATTCGGTTGGCCATTTCTGTGTCTTCATTATTCTTAGTGCTGTGGTGGAAAGTTACGGGTTGGGTTCAGGTAACTGTGTGATTGTTTGTACGTTACGGTTAGGGGCAAGTTAAGTGAGTTAGGGCTAGGGCGCGGGTTAGGCGTATGTGCAATAGCGACAGACTTTAGGGTTAAGGGCGGTTTAAGTGAGTTAGGGTTAGGGCACGGGTTAGGCGAGTGTGTGATAGTAAAGGACCTTAGGGTTAGGGTTTGGATTAAGGTAAGTGGGTAGATAGTAGTGTATGTTTAGTTTAGTGTAGCGTTAGATGTAGGAATTTAAGTGTATGTGTGTGGTTACTGTTTTTTGATGTGCTTGTGTTGTGTGTATGTGTTTCGGAGCAGCAAATTTTTTCCATGGGAAAAGATTCGCTGTTCTGAATGTTCGATATTTTCATGTTTAGATGTTTTGGGGCAGATGAAATAGCGTTCGTTATTTTCATCTTTCGATAACGTGATATAAACGCAATGATATCACATACTTAGACCCAGAATACATAGCCAATCTACTATCAGATAAATTTAGCTCAAACTTCAAACCCTCTCCCCTCCCACACTTCCAGATCACATACTCAGATTCAGGCATCATATATAAACTCTCCCAAATGTAAATCCACAAATACAGAAATTAGTAACAGATTTCCACCTCTCCAGTCAGAAGCCAACTCCAGAAATGAAGCCTACTTAATAAAACATCCAAGAACACCACAAATACAATGAGCACTGTGTGGTGTTCTTGGATATTTTATTAAGTAGGATTCCTTTCTAGAGTTGGTTTCCAATTGGAGAGGTAAAAATCTCTTAATAGTTTCTGTATTTGTGGATTTGTTCTTTTTCCACCCACATCCAGCCTTGTTTTTTCAGTTTGAATGTAAATCCCTATGCAACTCATTGGATAGGAAACTGGCTCACAAATAGAACCCAGGATATTAGGGTGAGCAGCTCCACCTCCTTCGGAAGGCTTGTCACTAGCAGCCTACCCGGGGTTTGTATCTTGGCCACTTGTCTTTAGCACTTATTTTTTTAGATCAAAGCACATGTTAAGGGCTAAGAAAGACTGCAGATAATGGTAAACTTGGTGCCATAATAAACCCTCAAAAAGAGACACCAAGAAGCCTTTTTAAATAAATACCTGGTGTCATAACCATGGACTATATCTTAGTGCACAGAAATACGTAACAGTATCCTTTGGCAAGCATGACTTCCCTTGGAACTATCACATTGGCAACACACCACTGAAGTTGATCCTTTGGTTAGGGAGAGGGAAACCTATGTCAACAACAAATTGTCCTTTGATATGCATGTATCCACTATTATAAGTAAGTCATTTTTCATTTCGCAACTATGGTTTCTAGGTCAAGGAATGCAATCATTCCACTGTACTTGACTCTCATTAGGCCAATTACTGAATATAATGCCCCTTTCAGTAGGTACCTATTCAAGGGTTTGTGAAAACTGTAAATATAACATTGCTTACTCACTAAAAATATCAAGGACCCTAATTATAAAAACTATGCAGATCATCTCAAAGCTTTGCCTTTATGGTATCATACAAGTTAGAGGTGACCTCTGCTTACTGTGTACAGCCTCAACAGACCCTGTACTATCAGACCTACTATACATTTGCAAGTCCAGTGGTAGAATAAACAACTATTCAAGGGATCTCAGTGTCTTTTGCAACCTAAACAGGACATGCTGATGGGATGATATTGTATCGCAGAGAATACTACTTCTATTGAACCATCATCCACATAAAGCAAGTACTTTTTTACACTATTCAAAAGTAATTTAGACATCTGGATGATAAACCATAAATTCACTGCTCCAGTTTAATACCCATGTACCTTGTGGAAAGGTGCAAAAACTAATTATCTTATCATATCCTTGTTCACCTCTAGTTTATTCAAACACAAAATATAAGTGCTAAAAAAACACCACAGCAATGAAGGTCTAGGCTTCTAAAAATCTTCGTAGATCAAGTGCCTATGAACTTATAAATCATGGACAGCATCTATACTGTGTCTGTAGGTCACAGTTTTCCATTATGCCCCCCCCCCCCGCAAAGATACACATACAGTATCAGGCAATCATGAGCCACAGATTACTTCTCTGCAAAACAATGTTGCTTGGTTAATGTGAACCAAAGCAGCTTTATGGTCAACACATCACTATCTATAGCAGAATTCCAGTATACTAACACCTGATTCTATCATCTGTGCAACCATCTCAGGTCAGTCCACTATTCTGTACTAGGTTTCACTGTCTATGTGGTTGTGCAGGGGTGTAGCCAGAAATTTGCATTTTGTACTCAAACCTAATGTTGCTAACCCACTACCCACATATGACTTTAAAGTTTAAAAATATACGAAACCCTCAAAATGCTACCCTCAAATATATATATATATATATATATATATATATATATATATATATATATATATATGTATGTATATAAACAAGAAAATAAAAGGATGGCTGCAATAATAAACTGGGAAGGTGACATCAATGACTAGTAGCTTATCATGGAATTCAGTTGTAATGATACTGCAATTAAATATATTCATGTCAGTCACCAGGGTGAGACAAGACAATAATATTTTGCTTATAAAAATTGTATACGAGTCAACTTTTAGCATAAGTTAAGTGTACTTTGAAGAGTTTCGTAGAAAAGGTAGTTTAAAGAAGTGCAAAGTTGTTTACTTCTGCAGCAGGAGTCAAATCAAATCAAAGCAAAATGAATGCAGTGAAAGTACTTCTGTGGCAGATGGTACAGAAAATAAATTTACTAAAATCACTGTCAGTAAAGACAAATAACCGCGGTGGTGGTGCTGCGGTAGCATTGTCGCCTCACAGCAAGATGTTGTCGCATTCGATTCTCAGCTAGAGTGTCTTCTGTGTGGAGGCATGACTGAATGGGCGTGCCTTCGTTGAAGGTTGTGTGTTACGGCTGGTAACTCGGCATGTAAAAATCAACTACCAGTCATTAGTGGAACGGAGTTCCGCTGTGGCGACCCCTAACCGGGAAAAGCCGAAAGACACAACAACTATCAGTAAAGACAAATCATGGTCCTGAATATGTCATGGTAGTGGCAAAGAATGGCCTAATGCTGGGATGCATTACCACAAGTGGTTTCATCTTCCACTTATTCAGGACACTGGAAAGACCATAGAGGAACATTGTTCTGTTCAGAAGGATGTTTTAGAAGAGAAGCAATAGAGGGTAACAGGATGTTGTGCAGAGTTCCAGTTCAGGCTTTCAGCAAGTAAACCATACAAAACAGAGAATAGAGGGGAAAATGGCACATTAAGTAAGAAATATATGGTAAAAGAACAGATAGGTGGTGCTGAAGTGGCAGATAGGAATGAGAATTGTATCCTCTCTCTCAGAAATGACTGTTTTTTTCAGGTGTGGCCAATTAAGATAATTCACTTGGCTCAGTGGACATCACTGTAGAGAAAATCAGTCAGAGATGAAAAAAGAGGGTGGAAATGTCAACACTTCTCCAGACTTGATGGATTTTCTTATTTAGTATAATATTTATTGGCATGGCCAATAAAAAGAGCCTGTCAAAATGCTGCATGTATACAGTTATTGGGAAAAGAAATTTATGGTAATGGAGCATATGACATCACTACAATAAACTCTTGGTTAACCGGCAGACATGGGGATAGGTAGATGTTGGATAACTGTAGTTTCTGGTTGCTTGAGAGTTACTATTAAATATAGGCCTGATTAATACTGTACCCTATACTATTTGTTTGGTTTTACTTGTTCTTAGGTAGGGAAGAGAGGGAAATTATTCCTAGTACCTTTTTAAAACTCAAACTCTAAAAAACGTAAGGTATGTTTTTGTGGGGGGGGGGACAGAAAGGGCAACACATGAAAATTGTACTGTATTTCTTCTGTTTTCTTTCTGGTTGTTTGAGATTGCTTGAGTTCCGGTTAACTGAGAGTTTACTTTACTATTACAAAAGAGATTAGCTTTGCATTTTGTGTTTAAAGTCCTCAGTTCTTGTACAACAACAACTTGTCCCACAGTAATATTTCTCATATATAAAAGCTGGAATAACCCATAAGAAGGAAACAGACCACTGCTTCATTTATTAATTTATTTAAACAAGTTTGTTTACTAAGCTAGTGGATGGTACAAGACTCTTTTCAGCCACCTCCTGGGCCAACTGAGAAGCAACATACACACACAATAATTGCGCAGCAGATGTAGGACATATAGTCATTTACACAGCAATCAGATAAAAATGGATAAATATCTTTGGTACAGAAACAATTAACAGTATAAAGTATCACAACAAATTAGGCAAATGAGAAAAGAGTCAAAGTCAATGCAATAAGAATCACGTATTTAGTAGCAATACAATGCTATTACTAGTTAATAACACACTCATAAATGCAAAAATTAGACAAGTTACCGACTCAGGGATTCAATAAGAACCCTAGTGCTCATAGTAAGGGCTGCTATAAAAATATCCAGTTTCCATAATGCATTGTGAAGCAGTAGGAAACACTACCAGTCAGCAAAACTCTTCAGTCCAAGCTGTTTTTATTCTTCCAACTTACACTGTGAAGCTGTAGGAAACACTACCAGTCAGCCAAACTCTTAAGTCCAAGCTGTTTTTATTCTTCCAACATACAAAGACACAGACTGAGCGCTTTCATTCCCTAAAACTGGGGACTTCATCAGAAGTTGTCGAATATGGCATGATCGACACATATTTAGCGAATGCGCTATATATTGAATGCCTCAAAGGTCGTAACAGCATATGTCGAAATGTTTTATTTGGCCAAACAATGTACAGGGTGACTGACGTGACTACGTCAGTGCAAACCAATGTAATTTGAATACTAGTCATAGAGTAATAGAATTTAAGTGTACTGTTAAGTTGAATCAGTCTTTCAAATTAATAAAGGGTTTTCAATTAAAAGTCATACTGAATCTTTGCATAATTTACATTTAAATAAGTGATATTATCCTCATGTAGTGCACATATAAATAACAGGTTTTGTACGTATCATTTGTGATGCACTGCAGATTCCCTTATCCGGTATAGTTCACTAACGTAAATGTGCAATAGATACTGACCTTAGGGTTAGGGTGCGGGTTAAGGTAAGTGCATACATAGTCATACAACAATGCTGCTGAAAGTGTAGTGCAGACCATGTATGTTTCACATACGGGATGTAAATAGGGTGAGCTTTTGTTGATATACACTTTAAACAAAGTCATTTTTATAACATTATTTTCTTTCATAGTGTAGTGTATAGTAATGTGGTGTGTGTTTAAACACATTGCACTGTATAGTGTGACTACACTGGGAGAGATTTAGGTGGTGGTTTCTTTTCAGCAGTGGGTGGAATGGTGTTGGTCAATAAAAACAATTTGATTATGTGTTTTTCCGCATTCTGAGCTGTCAGTAAATTGAGCATTCGCTTAATATGTGTCGATCATGCCGTATTGACAACGTAAGAATTTGTGCTTCCAATATAGACCTCGGTATTATTACTTCTGAATGTATAGGCAGATTCATGTATTAGTAATTTTGTTAGTTATTGTTGGGCAATAATGACCATTTAGAAGTTTGTCAGTACGGAAATTATAGAGGTAGGGAATCTTGGACATGATAGGATGGAAGCCACATTGCTTTATTATTAGTTGTGTAGTGGTGCTGTGTAAGCCAAGAAAGATGAATTATCCTGAGAATCTTAGTTTTGGCTACTTCAAGGGCAGAGATGTTCTGTCGTGAGAGGGGAGCGACTAGAAGCAGAAAGTCCTCAAGCCCAGGGAGAGCATTAATAACAATCAGTTAAATATGCATTTGCTGTTAGATGGTTGGATAATTTATATGCTCGTTTTAGTTGTATATAGACCTTTGGCATACTGGAGTTGATGCAAGCATGAAACGGATTGTGTGCCATCTAGTAAGACCCCCTAGATATCTTTGCTGAGTGTTGAAGGGAAGGAAGCACCTTGAGGATTTTGAAGTCATCTATCTGTTCCACAGATAATAACTGCAGCCTTACTTGTACTGAGTGCAAGTTTATTTGTAGCAAGTCAGTTCTGGGTACGACAAGTCCTTTTGCTGAGGCTAAAAGATGTTGACCTACTATGGGGACACAACTAAGAACTATGTCATCTGCATAAGGTATGATTTTTAGGCAAGGCAGAGCCCACTGTAGATTCTTTATAAAAAGCAAGAAGAGAAGAAGACACCGAACTTTGAGGAACTCACATTATTAGAGAGCTCAATAGAAAATTTTTCTATTTACCAGAAATGGTTAATGTTCTATTGGTGAGGTAATTATGGAACCAAAGCAAAACTTTATCTCGAAAACAGCTCAAAGATGATGCTACATACTATGAGAAGGCTGTTGAGGAAAACAGCAACATGTAGGTTACAAAGCAGAGGTATCCAGAGCTAAGTGAAGGACGTGGACTTTCATCAGCATAGCCTTCTGTTTAGAGGCCAGCTGGAGCAGTGCATCTATTTCCAGATTCCAGATAGTGGGGAATGAACCGTCTGGTGCTGATTAAGAGAGATATAGTTAGTGTGACTTGGTCCTGTGACAAGGCTTCAATGAGGGAAGAGACTAAAGGCTTAATTCTTCAAGGTTGTAAAATGGGGGGAAAGGAGATGTATTCAGGACCCTTAAAATCTCCATTGGGGAAAAAAGTATAAGGAAGAATAATTTTCAGAAAAAAAGCTTACAAAATATGTTGATCTAAAGAAGCAGACCCAAAAGGGATCAGAGTAGGCATACACCTCCTTTTCTTAATCCACAGATGACACCTGGTAGGCTGGTACTGTTTTCTGTCAGAGCTGAAGAGGGGATGAAAACAATGGATCATTTTAAGAGACAACAAGAAAATGGAAACTGGTTATATTTGAGGATTCAGTGTCTCAAGCACCAATGTCGGGAATGACTGGTCAGAACTGGAGTGCCACGCTCTTATTATCTGGTTTTAGATTTCATTTGCCTGAAAAAGGAACTCATTCACCACATCCAGTGCAGTAATGAACCTATTCCAAAATTTAATCTATCTGGTGGAATGAAATCCACAATAAACACATTACTAAATTATCAGCAGGAAAAATCCAGCCCAGAATCTTTGCATGGCTTGCAGAAGCCTCATTGTATAGTTCATTGATGTTATGTGACTTTGAATGATCACAACACTACTTTGACCCCAATACCAGACAGACATAAAGAAATAACCAAAAGGTTCTGACATGGCACTGGAATCATGACGGAATTAACAAAAAAATGACATTACTTAAAGCAGTAAGCATTCCTTTTTTGGCAGTGCGTCTATACAAATGGTCACACAACTTCTTAGTATCACATATGCAGTTGTTGTAAATATCACTGTAGGTGATATTTGTACCTGGACTGCAAGAATGCCACACCTTTGTTTTGTTAAAGGAGAACTATCAATGTTAAATATGTCACACATAACTAGATAACTCCTCTGTTACTTTAAATTCACTGCCATCTGTTCTTTGGTTTACAGTTTTGTCTTTCTGTTAATTAATACAGTGTAATCCTTATTTTCAATCCTGCTTTACTCCTAGCAGCACAGATGCAGTGAGATAATCTTTTGTCAGAAGATTAATGCATTTAATAATTCAGAATGTTTCTTGAGAATACTTTGGAAACAGTGCAGAAAGTCTCTCTCTCTCATACTTTAACTGCCACTTTCAACCTGTCTTTGTTTGTGCAGTTGACTTCTAAACTGGTCTCCACTGCATACAAAACTGAGTTTTCATGGTAACTGCTATAAAAAAATGATGAGTACAATCCAGAGAACACAGGGAAAAAAAAAACAAAGATAACCAGAAGATGACAAGATTTGCAATCCATTTCGTTTCCGTATAAATATGGCTTGATATAAATACACAAAGAGTTAAAAAATGTGATATACATTCCTGTTCATATGCAAGTATTTTTGTTTTCATGTTTATTCTGAGAAAATAGAGGCTTTTGTACGGTTCTATGAAATTAGGGCGGAATGTTTTACAACAGTAATATCAGTCATTCCTTCATGTCTGAATAAAATGGAAATGTTGGAAAGCACTGTTTATCTCTCTTGTACGCTGATTAGAAATGCAAAATAAATTAGAGGACATATGATATTAGTCTTTGGTGAAACCTGCAAGTTAGTAGCTGAAAGCACATGTGTAGTCATTTTTCTAACAGAACAATTGTGGGGAATGAGCAGTTATAATTCATTCTGATAACCCTCAAAGACATTTGCCTTTCTGTGAAAAAAAAAGAGACAATCGTGTTAATGAATATTAACAATACTTTTTTCTTCCCATAAAAAAGAGAACTTGAATGGCCTCTTGGAACTACCTTGGCTTCTTTCTTAAAAATCTGAGCGTTTTAACATTATGGTCCGAGTATTAATGCTGCCAGAAATTAGATACAGTATTTACAGTTTGATTATATTAGTATTACTTCAGTAAAAGACCAAAATGGAAATGGTATAGAAAAAGTGCCTACTTCCCAGTGATATCTGTACAGCATAGAGCAGAAAGGCACAGATGAATTAACCTGTGACGAAGCAAATCTGTGTGAAATCATAGCTAAGGCCACATCCTGTGACCATGTCACTGTTTCTAATTTTTTTTTAATTCTTATCAAAACAGTGGCGTATGGAGGATCCAGGAAAGAACACTGTGCATAAAAATATTAGGTACGACAAAATTAAAATAAATATATATATATATATATATATATATATATATATATATATATATATATATATATATATATATATATATATATATTGATGCATCAAAGATATCAATCCTGACACAAAATCTTACAATTGTTTTGGCTGGGAGCTCCAGCAGATCTCCCCACTCCCCGTTTAATTAACAACACTAACGCCACGACTGACCAACCACAGAAAAAGAACAAATCAGAAGAACAACAAATGTTCTCATTTGCTTGCAGGATTCTGTTGCTGAATATAAAATGCAGTTCAAAAGTAAAAAATCATGAACAATTTCTAGTTGCTCTTCACCCATTCCCTTAAAACTCATTGTACACAACATCAACCATGTGTGTCACAACACACAAATCACACATAAAATAACAATACTTAGCTGTCAGTGTACTTTGAAGTGTGAGGTCCAGTATTAATGTGCTCAAAAACAGGCAAGTCCAAATAAATGTGGTCCCAATTTGAGACACATAACCAGCAAAAAAAGCACTGAATGTGATAGTAGGAACCATGCCCTTCTCATGAAAACCTGAAATTTACCTATACGTATTACCATCATTTTTTTCTTTAATGAGTATTGGCTATTTAAAATCTAACTTTATTGTGTTCCTTTAGAAAGCTTACATAAAAATGTATTGTGGAATACAAACCAAACAATTTAGTTGTGAAGAAAGAACAGAAGCTAGACTTAGCAGTTTGTAATGCATCTGGCAGTATTTCAGCTCATTAAAGTCAAATGTCATTAATTCAATGCATGTAAATTAATGGTCTTAATTAGAAGAATAAACTGTGAGAATGAGAATATTTTTTTAGAACCAGAAAAGTTTAAGTATAGAGATGCAGCATTGTTTTCACTTATAAAGGAGTGTAAAACATTAAAAATGATGTTCACATACTAAGGCAGTTGCATAAAGTAAAGTACCAGTTTAGGGGTAGGATTCTGTGAGTAACAGAAAACTACTTAATTTCAACAGCTTTAGGAATATTCTTACCTAATTATGTATTATTCTAATGCACATGCCTTGTGCTGTAAATGGTTAGATTTAGCAGGTCATGCTATGCTTATGATTCTGTATGAGACTGCTGATATGAAAAGTGGCAACCAGAAAAGGGTGATTTTTGTTTAATAGAGCAAAGCACCCTACTTCTCATGTATAGAGGGTGGTGGGATCTATTAAACTATACCACATGGTTCATGAAGTGCTTTCATCCTTCTCACGTGGGTTTTCAGAAGCTGTAAAAGCAGTAACATAAAACCCATAAAAGAAAATATTTAATGGACTTCAAGTGCCCACAGTGTCCAAACAATTACATCTTTTGTGAAAAAAAATCATGTCCACCAGATCACAGTCAGGAATTGTATATGTAGCCACAGGTTCCAGCTAATAGTCATATTAGAATATATACCAATGTAATGGAGAAACAGCTTGTAACAATACTACACTGGAACAAACATTTTGCAAATTTGTCCCCTTAATTATATATCAGAACTAGAAACAACAGAGCCAGTGGCGATGTTTCAACAGCTTTATAAATAATATTATCTTCAGGTAACTATCCATGTGGTGTACAAAGACTAGTGTCTCACTATGGCTGAGTTCACCAGAGATTGAGGAGTGCCTCACTATGGCTGAGTTCACCAGAGACTGAGGAGCTGGCTGGAGAGGACTAAGTGACCAGTGACTGCTGGATCAGCCTTCTGGGGGTGCTCACCACTTGGTGACATCAAGGGTGACCACTAAGTGTTGCACCTGTGGGGCATGAACCTAAGCAGCATGTGCTTCTATTCTGTATATGCATGGACTGGAGGTGTCAGCATGTGGAGGCATGTTGCTCATGGCAACAGCATGCAGCAGAGGTTGGGAGCCTAAAGTAAGTGAGGCCTACTCTGTTGGGTGAAGGTAGGCTACCCTACTGGACCAGGAAGGTGGCCCACTTTGTATTACCTGACTCTTCTTCTGAGGTAACAGAAGGGCTGATATGGCTTCCCTGGCTGGAACAAATGGACCATTGGTCTCTTGCCTAGTCCAGGATTGCCTTTCTTCTTCCACAAGGAATGAACTTCTCAAAGGTTGTTGTCTTACGTCATAGGCCCTTAAAGCACCAAATTCCAGCCAAAACAGGATGACAATTTCAAACAATGTATAGTGGTCCGATTATCACTAATCAAGCAACCACTTAATGGACAAAGCCTTCATGTGTTCACTCAAGGGGCAGCTACTAACAAACTGACTCCTTAATATTCCAATAGGAAATTCATAATGATGACCAGATCTAAAAAGGGAGGGAGAATGCAACTAGAACCAATGGTGCTCCACCATGATTTACTGCAACATAGCAATCTTTTTTTTTTTTTTGGTGATGGTTTAATAAAGTTGTTTCATGTTTAAAAAAAGAATAATGTACGTAATTTGTTGCTTAGGTTGTATGATATATAGCAATATATATGAATTATAACATTTGTAAAAATGAACTTGTTAATACAGTTTGATTTCTTTCATATAAATGCAAATTTGCTTGTGTCACAAGTGATAATTCAATAAAGGTGTTTAAAAAAAAATTAACTCAGCAATCTTGAGTGTTCTAGAACTACACAATTGGCATTCATAAAAAAAAAAAAGAAACCGATAACTCTGCTGTCTGGAAGGTCACACAGCAGCCATGTTTGCCATGAAGAACAGGTGAGAGGACATATAAAACCACTAAGTTAGAACCTACTTGCTTGTGGTTACTCTCCACTGTGTCCTAAGTAACACTGCTAACACTTGACTGAGTACCTCCTTCTCAAAACAGGCCTCACTTCTGCTACAGGTTTTTCTACCTTTGTAACTCTGCAACTGCTGGCCTGTTTGCAATCTACATGCCTCTTGCCGAACAACTTTTTAGTTTGTGTGTGTGTTTTCTGTACTGTTTCATAGCCACCTCTATTGTCCACTCTTCAAAGTTTTAAATATTTCTGAGTTTTGTTACCGAGGATCACTTGTCTGTGACAAATAAAGGCTTGTTGCTTTGGAACAGTACCTGGGTTTCGTGACTTTTTGGAAATGACTGTTACTGAGCTCATCAATGAAGTTTAAAGACCACTAATTTCTCTGTTTTTCATTTTTTTACATCTTTTGCCTACTCTCATATCTCACTATATTATTTACCTTTTTATCTATATTTTCATCACCACCCAAAATATATATTTTTTTTAAATCTTGAAACATAGTCAGACTTTATTCAAACATTCAATTGTCGTATCTTAGTCAGAAATAAAGCTTACACTGCTAACCAGAAAGAGAACAGTGTTATAAATTGATATGTTTATTAAAGTATAATAAAAATGTTATCATTAAACCTAATATATTAGACTGTACAAAAATGTAACTATATACAGCATACACTTTAGAAAATCTGAGGTTATTAGTCTGAACCCAAACACTGATTAACTACACAGCAAAATGTTTAAACATACTGCCTTGTTTCCAGTATTTAAACATAATGACACATGTAAAACATCTGATTATCTTAGACCAGTGCAAAGCCTGTGTGTCCTGGGTGTGCAAGTATCTGTCCAGCTAAACGACCAAGAGAGGGGAGAATGAGTATTCAGTGGTGGAACTCTAGTGAACCATGATACTGCATCCTTAATCTTGGTCCAAAACATTTGTCTTGATGAGCAGGACCAACTGACATGCAGATGGTCCGCTTTCTCAGTGCCACATCACTAACACTGTACTCCATTCAATCTAAACTATGTGGAGTAGGAGTATGGATCAGGCTAACATCTACTGAGAAGCTTGACTTTAGTAAACAACAACCGTGGGGCAGATCTCAGAACTGACATTTACCTCATGTTGTTGTTGTTGTGTCTTTCGGCTTTTCCCGGTTAGGGGTCGCCACAGTGGAACTCCGGTCCGCTAATGACTGGCAGTAGATTTTTTTTACGTGCCGAGTTGTCAGCCCTGACGCACAACCTTCAACGAAGGTATGCCCATTCACGCATGTCTCCACACAGAAGACGCTCTAGCTGAGAATCGAACAGGACAACATCTTACTGTGAGGCGACAACGCTACTGTAGCACCACCACCGCAGTAACTGACATTTCCCTCATACACCACGCAAAACATTATTCATACCAATAATACAGAAAATAATCATTATGCTAGACTTAGCTGCTCTCCATGGGATCCTGCTTCCTTCTACCTGTCCTTCTGTATTACATACGACTTTGTCAGTAGCCACGTACACAGTTACTGTCTAGAAGTGGCCACACCATGAATGAGGTGGAACTCATACATTGATCTTCTGGCCATACAAAAAATATTTTTTATTCATCTATAATAATTGCAAGGTGCAACTATGCCTATTATTTTGTTTCCAGAACAAGATACCTAGAATTAGTCCAAAGCCACCCAACCTACCATTTGCACTTTCATAATAGTTCTTCTGACTTATCTCTTTTACAAAAAGATCTATTTAACTAATCAAGAGATTTTGTTTCTCAGCATGCCTTCCAATCAAGTGGCTGCTCAGAAGCAGTGTGTGTGTGTGTGTGTGTGTGTGTGTGTTTGGGTGTGTGTGGGTGTGTGTGTGTGTGTGTGTGTGTGTGTGTGTGTGTGTGTGTTTGTGAGTGATATGTTTATTCAATAAAGATATGTCTAAGGTCCATTGAGTAGACAGAGAATGCTTTTTACCATTCATGTCATCAACATTTATTACCCACTTGCTTTGTCATCTGTTTTTTTGAAAACTAAAGTGAAAGTTTATACTGTTCTCAAAACACACACACACACACAATCCATCTTAAAACAATCCCGAACCCAAATCTACAAATAAAGTAAGAAGTAAAAAATCAAAAATTGTATCCCAGAACTGGCCTCTGTACTACTAATGGACAGAGACAGCTCCTGAATGCTGTATCCCATACATGGGTCCCATCAAATTTTATATGGCATGATCTCACTTACTAGGGGTAATATACAAGTATCAATCATGGGATGGATAAGGACAGTCTAAAACCAAATAGGATGGGTTAATTCAAGCACCAAAAGGTAAATTGCTAGGGTTAAAATGCCCTGGATGGGCAGCTAAGGTGGCTTAAAAACTGCACACGTTTAAATGTATTGTCAAGCTAAGGCCCCTATAATGCATTATCAAGTACCAATGTTTTTATTCTGGGATTTTTTACATACCGCTGCATAGTAAACATTTAATACATTATTTTTTTCGCTTTCTTATGTTACAGGAATCCATCTACCCCCCTTCCCATTTTTACACATGGGGTTGGGGTGTCACTTCAACACTGACAATCATCTAGAGCCTTATTTTGCAGGAATGTTTTATGAAAATATTTATTTTATTATGTTGGATCTTTTGTAGTATATTTTTCATGTTTTATAATGCTTTCAGATATCTCTACAGGTTTTCAAATTCTTTCTGGTAAATAACGTCATCTAAATTGGTTATAAAATAACATTCAATTGTGATTACTTTTGTGATAAACTGAAAAGCTGCCAGCCTAGCTAGATAGAGTTTTGTAGATAATTCTATGTCATTGTAAATATTAAGTATTCCACAGACTTGTTTTACAAATGTAAAGAGAACTACATCTTATGATTAAACTACATGTTGTACTGAGTTTCAAAAATGTAACCACAGTGCACCCTGCTGGAAGTAAACTGTTAAGTCAAGAATTACAACTGTGTTTGATCTCAAGCTTGCAGACAGGATGTCTGGGATAGCAAGTGTTTTCTATTGTTTAAGACAGATATAATTACTAGATTTTACATGTATAAGTGTCTTTAATTGCTGTGGAATCCTGGCCAGGTACAGCTTACAAAGAAATGTAAATTTTGATTTTCTGTTAGCCTGGGAACTGAAGGAGAAGTGATAAAAATGATGTAATGTGACATGACTCAGCAGTATTGTGTATTATCAATTTAAGACTTTCTCAGAGAGAAAGGTTGATAATTTTGTATCTTGTCTGGGATCTAGTAAGAACATCCACTCACCAGCACTTGCTTGCTCTGTATGTAAGTAAGATATTTAGAACAGTGATCTCTCTTAGAGATAGATAGAAATATAGCCAGATTAGCCTAGCTGCTTTCTATATTTATGTCAGACTATCCTGCAATATTGTTTTAAAGCATTTTCCTGTGATTCCTGACCTCTTGATTAACACTGTGTTTAATTGCTGAGTATTGTCTTGTGGTTTTATTATTTATTATTAAATATTTTAAACTTTTCAGCTGTGGCTGTTTTGTGTAGAGATAATTTAAGCTCTTAAAGTACAATGCATGCATTTGGTGATACTGTCCAAGCCACTCCAATAGTCTTGCTGTTTGTCACACTTACTATTTGGATAACAGTAATATTACACAGTGCAATTGGTCACGCTTTGGGAAGGGCCTTGTAATAGCTGATAAGTAGTGGTTGGTGGCAGTGATTACTACCTTATAACCTGGGCAGAAAGGGGGCATAGCTGGAGAACATATGCCAGCCTTCCCCAGGAGTACCTGTGTGTTTGTATATAACTCAAATCTCAAAGTGTATGTGTGTGTGTGTGTGTGTGTGTGTGTGTGTGTCTGTGTGTGTGTGTGTGTGTGTGTGTGTTTGTCAGCTACTTGGGCAGGGACACAATGCACTGGTTGGACAGAGAGAGTGCTGGAGGTTTTGGCTTGACCACTAGGTTGAGATCTGTATCCTATAGTTGTCCCAGTGGGAAGTCTTATTGGGGGTCTGGAGAGAAAGACAGAAAGCAGCCCCAGACTGACTGTGATCTCTGTGTGCTCTTAAGGGAAATTGTACTTTACTTTGTGTGTACTTGTTATCCTGTCAATGTGAACACCCCTCACTGGTGCTAGTGGTGATAATTGAGGCTCCTTGATTACTGGGCCAGTGCATCGGCATCACAGCTTTGTTCTGAAGAAGTTAATTTAGAAGACAAAAGTTCTACCATAGATGGTGTTTTGAATAAGGTGATTTTTGTCTACCAACCTTGTCTGCATGAGGGATTCTTATCTTATTTTATTAGTATTTCGCTTTAATCTTGGAATTTACTTTAATACTCTCTCTCTGTTTTTAATCTAATAGAAAACCACCCATGAGACAAACCTAAGGAGCCCACCTACAGCCCAAAAAATAGAAAGTGTATTTAATTACTGCATTCAATTTAAATCAATGGGAAAAAGAAATTCAAATGTTAAATAAACATAGATGCACACAAGTAAGGGACCTCATTAGTGTAATCAGTAAAGCATCTTGTAGTTGTACGTTTAGTCAGAACTGTAGATAGGTCAGCTGGAACCCTGGGCAGTGAGCACTGCAAATGTGAGTCACAATATCAACTAGTACGGCTTCTTATTTGGGCACCATTACTGCCAATTGTACTTCCTACCAGCCCTTACCCGACTTGACTTAAGACTCTGGATTACAGATTAAATCTATTTATTTATTTCATTTCTTTCTTTACTGACATTTGACTACTGGAGAAGGCCCAACTGGTTAGGTGATGATTTTCAGTTGAGGCTGGGGGAGAAAATCTCCTAAGTACTACAAAAGCATTTTAAGAACAATAATTTTACAATCTTCAAAAATAATACAAAACATCTACAGTTTAAATAATTAGACCAAATTAGACAAAATGTCACAACACTGGTAAAGAAGAGTTACAATTTATATGACAATTTAATATAATGATAACCTTTAGCCAGTTTATGGAGAAATTAAAGGTAATTGCAATCTGAAGTAAGAAGGAAAAAAACAGTATATTTAGAAAGAGATTCAGGGCAGAAAAAATTATTGATGCAAGGACGTGAGTGAGGAAGGGAGAGTAAGGAGGTGTAAAGTATGAATAGGTACTTATTCATATGGAAGGATATAATTTATCCCGGTACTGAGAAGAAAAGAGCCAGGTTTTGGCTAGTAAGTCTTTCAGTATGGTTTTAAAAGACTAGATGGAGGGTATACTGACCTGATGGATACAAGAAATGGAGTTTCAGGCCTTTGCAACATGGTATGACCATACCCAGCAGATATGAAAGGTTTGTGGACAGAGAAGTGTTTTTGGTCACCGGATTATAATAACTGATTGGGAACATAGTTGTGCAGAATGGTATTTAGTGTTGGACAAGCAGATGGATACTGGCTAATTTTATATGTGGGGTGAAGATATGTATGTTAGTTGATGGCATAGTCCAACCAATTTAGACTTTTTAATGCTATACACTGGTGGGCTCTGAAAGGGGTATTTGCTGCAAGTTTAGTCTTTTTATTATAGAACTGTTCAAGTTTTTATTTTTTTTTATATCTGGAGGTTAGAAATGATGGGAACACCCTAAAGTAGTGAAGGGTTAAATAGTGGCATGTGTAGTTTTAGTTGAGTTGGTTGTAAAGCATTCCCAGGTTTCAGTGATTTTTTTTATGCAATTTTGTATATGCAGGTCGAATTTAAGATTATCATCCACTATCATCCCTAATAATTTGCTATAAGAAATTACTTCAATGGCTGTATTATTAACAGAGAATATTTAACATTTATTTTTTCAATAGAGTAGGATTTGGGGAAAAAAGTATTTTTGGTGGGGGGGTGAGCGTGAGTTGTGAATTACAAAGCCATGTTTCAGTGGCTGTTAAAGCCTCCTCAGTAGTTTTTTGGAGATGTGCCATGATGTCAGATGTGCATAATAGTGTAGAGTCATCTGCATACTGTATTAGTGAAGCCTGTTGTGTGGATGTGTGAAGGATGATGGTGAGAATGTTAAAGAGGAGGAGACAAAATATAGAGCCTTATGGTACACCTTATGGTATGGAGAAAGGGTGGCTAACTATTGGACAAGTAGCTTTTGAACCATAAAATTATGGGCTGAAATAGACATAGTAAGGGAATTTGAAGTGGAAGTTTGCTGTGACAAACTGTACTGAAGGCTTTAGACAAGTCTTGTAATAAGAAGTAGACTGGTTTGCCATGAATCTCTAGCGTTATTGACAGTAACTATGAAAGTTACTCTGCCATTATCTCTGTGTTTATTGACAGTAACTATAAAAGTTACAAGTGCAAAGTTAGCACTATGGGAGGGACAGAAGCTGTGTTATTTGGGGGATAGTTGTTCCTACAGGAGATAATTTAGTAGTTGTCTTTGAATACATTTTTCAGGTTTATTTTAGATAGGGGATATAGTTGCCATAGGCTTAACGTTGGTAAAGTCTGTTGAATTTCCTCCTTTGTGTAGTGGGATAATGTGAATTTTCTTTCTAGGAGACAGAAAATGGGATTCCTGGACTGACCTATGTATAGGGACTAAGACAGGATATACAGTGCTACTGGTTGCCGTTTTAAGGCACTTGCTTGGAAAATCATCAGCTGAAGCAGAACATGGCTTATGTTTAAGAGTAGTTTTATGTAGGATTTGGGCACAGATTTGAAAGTGAAAGCGTATGTGGTGATATGTGGCTGTTGGGCAGGGCTGGGATTAGATATAGGGGAATTCTTTGTTAGGGCTGCTATAATATCAATGAAATAAGAACTGAATTATATTGCATTTTCAAGTGAGTTGTTGGGAAAAGGGTTAGGATTGAATTTCTGGCCAGGATGTAAGACTTTTTAGGATTGTATTTACTATTGTTCTGAATGTTGTTACAGTATAGTCTTTTTGTCTTCATTTATTTGTTTTTTAGTATGGTTGCAGAGCATTATGAAGTTGTCAAGATATTATTGTGTTTTATATTTCTGCCATTCTTTCCATATTTTTCCCTAGCCTACATTAGCATTACACTCTTTGTAGTTAGCCAAATTGCATTATTCATGTTTAGGCTTTTATTCGAGGTGGTGTAAGGCTATTTAAGATATTTAACAAAGTTGTATAGAAATCTTTTACAGCACGAGCTAATGGTAGGATATGGTGGATGTTCCGGTTAATAGATAATAGGGTAGTAATGAATAGTTCTAGAACAACATGGGCAGGCTGTGTTCTCTTTTATAAACATGCTGTTTAACTGGATGTGTGAGATGTCTGGTTATACACACTGGGTAATGGTCACTAAGAAAGTCTGAAATTGTACCTGTGGTGGTGTATTCACTGGGGTCTGATACTAGGATTGACTCTAATAAGGAATTTGATGCCTTGCTATAATGTGTGGGGCTATTAATTAGTTGTGTGAAACTGTATAAGTTCATGCTAGATGTAGGGGAGTTAAAGATTATGCCAAACTAATTGATACTGATATCAACTAGTAACATTTTTCTTGTGGAATTGTTATGGATTTCCAATTTAGGATATCTTCCAGTGTAGTTATAAAGGACAGTAATACATATTTGTTTAATTTCAGGAAAGTAATAAGAAGCTCTTCTGAACTAATTTTAGTATTGGTTTATTGTAGAGGGAAATGTGGAAGCTGTTGGGAAATATTTAATCAACACCACCACCTTTCCTGTTTATACAGGCATTGCAGATGATATTGTAGCATGGCAGTGCAATATCACTGTGTTTTTTTATGCTGGGTTTAAGTCACATTTCAGTTATAGAGAGAATATTAAGCTAGAGTTTGGTAATACAGCCATGTAGTTCAGTACATTTATTTCATATGCTTCTAGTATTTATGTCAGCAAAACTTACAGTACAATGGTTGAGGATTGACTGTTCTGGGGTTAGTGCAGTCTGTAGAAGGGAATTTTCTTGATGTTAGTTATGATAGATGGAACCAGGGTAAGCATGAATATTGATTCTTGTTTTTTGAAGAGCATTTTCCACTTATTATTTTTTTGAGTTGAAATGGAGTCGGTCTATATTTGAGGTAAAGGTGATTAGCATCATTAATTAGGTTTGGTGCAATGTGTGGAGGGTTTAGGGAAGAAGTATGGATAGGTGGTTGGGACAGAGATGGAGAGATGTTGAGAGCTCATATTGGGTCATGGTAGGAGGAGAAATTGCTCAGTAGGAGAAGATGAATGGAGGATAAGCTGAGGAGTAGCATGATTAAGTAAAGGGATCTTTATTTTATTGATGCCCGGCTATAAGGAAGTGGGAATCAAGAACAAAGAAAGATTTTGCAGTGTTGTAAGATATTTAGTGTTAGTGGAGTCTGAAATTTCATAGAATATAGGCATGATGGAATTGTTTTCCATCAAAGGATAGAGTAAGTTCTGGTATCTTCTCTTATGTTTCTGAAATGTAAGAAAAAGAGTGGTTGGAAAGAATAGAGTACGAGGATGTTGATAAAATAGGAAGTAGTGAGGGTTTATTTGGGGGAAAGCTGAAGTTGAGATGTAAAATAATAGACAAGCACTGTTGGGGAGGGTTCTGAGTATGAATGGATATAGTACAAAACAGTTTGTGAGACAGAAACGTTGTTGGGAGTGATGCTAAATATTAGGCAGAAATTAGACAATGGGAAAATAGAAACATTAATGTTTGTATGGTAGAAGTAAGGTTGTTTGAGGAGGGTTAGGGAATAGGTGTCACAGGTAAAATGTGTATATGATAAGTATAATGGTAGATTGAGAGGTGGTGGCTGGGAATTAGGGGTACGGTAGGGGAGTGTAGAAAGCTTCCCAACCTCAGGCCAGTTATTACAGACAGCAATCAGTTTACAGCCAGTAAAAAGCAATTAACAAGGAGTAACAAAATAGAAGAAGTTTTCTTTTATTTACTGAATGCAGAGATCAGAACACTAGGGAGACTAAGTAACTAGTTCATACAGTGTAATCTACTGACCAAGAGAAAGGACAGCAGCCAACTGAATAAGTGCTCCTTAGTATATGAAGACTACTTATTTGGGGTGAATGTCACAGCCACTTTCCAGCACTGAGCAGGCACATATTTTAATAGTTAAAATTAAAACACAACAAGGCTCTTCATGTCAAACTTGTTTACATTGTACAATGACAAAATTATCAGTGAAAACGTTTGTGAGCTGGGTCTTGTAGTAGAGACATGCAGTACTGGGAACAGGAAATCACTCAAGAGACTTTTGGGCTACCCTAAGAGAAAGACTGAACTGACGGGATGGCTGCCAAAGTGCCTTCCCTTGTGGTATTTGTAATTATTGTAGTTTTATTGACACTAATAAGTTGTTCATACATTCAGTTTCAGGCTTCACTTTTGGGTTTAACATCAGAGCAGACTGCAATACATGCAACCTTATATACTTAGCACACTGTTGTGCTTGTTCATCTTTTTACATCAGTAAAACTAACAGAACTCTGAAGGAACCCGTTAGGGAACACTTATACAGCATACGCACAGCTAATTGCTCTAATGCATTACTGAAACATGTTATGAGTGAAGGGACTAGACAGAGTTTTAATTTTTAGTAATAGCATTGTTGGAACTTCCCAGTTAAGGGATTTTAATAATGACACAGAGAAGAGAGAACTGAGATAGATACATAGAATGGACACAGACCGTAAACCGTTAATGGTGTGGTTTCTATTAAACCTGTTCTCAAGTCTCATTGCTTAGTTAGATAGTCATTTTATACCTTTAAGAGAGCATTACATTGAGCAATGTGCTGTATACTTTTTATCCTTTCACTCTCTGTAAAGATTGGTTCTTCATTGTGTGAACTGTGTGTTTTGATTGGATGAACAATGTTATTTATACTGTTACTTTTGAATGTTTTTAATGGTCTGAAGAACCGACTTTATTGTCATGAAAGAGCTCACCTATATTATTAAATGTTTACTTGTTTATATGCTGCCGTGTGTTGGTTGTTCCTTACCTTTACTTTTATTAGTTATTACGGAAAGCAGTTTACTTAACAAGGAGGCACAAAGTTGAACAGGTTTTCTTTCATTTACTGAATGCAGAAACCAGGAAGCTATGGAGAGTAAGTAATTGGCATATATAGTGTAATCTATTGGTCAAAGGAAAGGACAGTAGCCAATTTAATAAGTCGTCCTTAGAGTGCAGGGACTACTCCTCTGGGGTGAATGTCACAGCCACTTTCCAGTACTGGCAAGGCACATATTTGACTATTTAAAGTTAATACAAGTTTCTTTGTGTTAAGCTTGCTTACATTGCACAATGAAAATATTCTCAGGGAAAACTATTGGGAGTTATATAAGAGCTCCTACAGTATCAGGGTTACGGTTGGAACTAGTGACCAGAGGCACACAATGACAAAAGTCAAATTTTCCTAAACCCAGTTTTTTTATACATAATATACAAGACATTTAATTTGTTACACAGAAGACTACTCCAAATTTTTAACACAAAAGTACATATATATTATGGGGGCTTAGGATGGGGCTAAGACATTTAAAATGTGAACATAGAACCTATAGCAATTGGTATCAACTTAACTAAAAGTACATAACATATTTTAAAATGCACAGATCACAAATATACTTGTCTAGATTATATGTACAAGTTTTACAAAATATACTAAATATTAGATTAACTAGTACAGCTTCACATCTTTTCTTGTTGTGGTGGGTGAGGATGTGGCTTAGTAAATGCACTGTAAAATTAATACAATTTAGGTTAAAAATAGGAATATCAAAATGCAACAATGGTTTTGATATCAGTTTTAATTAATGCAGTCTCATTTCACACAAAAACTGAGTTATACAACAATGCAAACGTTCTTTCTATGGTGACAGACACTGGAAATTTAGTAGTCAGAGTAGGCATAACAAGCCATGCAAAGCTGTCAAGAGTTCCCATTGTGGATCATTGGCCCTTGACCATCACTGAAACTTTTTTTTTTTATTCTAAATGATACAATGACTTGGAATATTACAAGTCTGTTGGAAGGCCAAGGAATGTGGCACATGACACACAAAGTGCTATGGAATATTGTTGAAAAGTAAACAGGAGAAAACAGCACTAGATGTTCTGAGAAGAAGTCAGGATGCCCTGGTTTATATGCCAACATGGATAGATTAGTTGGATTATTTTCTGACTCTCTCTTCTCGATTTTATTTACATAACTGTGTGCTTATATTTTAAGTCAACAGTTAAACAATGAATCAGAGATTTATTATTTCTTATGTACTACACACTAAATGTAATAGAAAGTACACACATAAAACATTTTCTGAAGCACTGAAAGAAATGTTATATAAAATGCATTATTTTGCAGAATGTTCAATGCATTTCATCCCCCCCCAAAAAAGCTGGAAAAATCAAGGCACTATCTTAATTCATAATTGTTTCTTTCAGTATGGCAGGAACAACTGCATAATTATAGTCAAAATGTACACACTTTGAGTTCTGTTCAAATTCTCTCTCACAGCACAGTGGATTGAACAATCCTGGTCACCCTGATCAGGGCAGGTAGGAAAGGGTGTTGATATTAATAAATGATGAGAACTGTGAATAAAAAACTCAAAATACTGAATTTCATTTGACTGACACCACAATACTTAATTTTCAAAATACTGAAAACTCATTTGACTGAGTCTCATTATACTGAAAGCTTACAATCCTGAATTTCAAAATACTGACTTTTAAGCCATATACATGTACACTTACAACACCGGTGACTAACTCTTTCCAAAACTTAAAAAACTACTTACTTACCCCTCTTAACAGAAACTGGATGATAAATAAAACAAATTATGTGGGGGTCATAGCCCCCACACCCCCCAACTCTCTCTCTCTCTCTCTCTCTATATATATATATATATATATATATAGTAACTCCAGGATTGCATTACAATGGGGAAAAGGGCATATACCTTTTACTTACCTTACAGTACTGTGCACACTGCCACTACTGCCAGAAGCACAAGAAACACCCACCAAATTACATTAGATACTTCCCATAAAAACGTAGAGAGACATACCCACATTTAGAAACACTACTTTCAATGCTACTATCGGTATTCTGACAGTCGGCACTTTAAGTTACAGTAATGTTTTTTTATCACAAGCAAGTTACAGGTGAAGGGAAACACACATCACATCTATGGCTTAAAATTCAATATTTTGAAATTCAGGATTGTAAGCTTTCAGTATAATGAGACTTGGTCAAATGGGTTTTCAGTATTTTGAAAATTAGGTATTGTGGTCTCAGTCAAATGAAATTCAGTATTTTGAGTTTCAGTCATGTGAAGTGGACCCACACAAAATATACTTAAACTTAACCTAAAATTAATTAAATGTGCTCAGCCTTTATTACCTATATATATATATATATATATATATATATATATATATATATATTTATATATATATATATATATATATATATATATATATATATATATTTATATATATATATATATATGTATAATGCTAAAAGGATAATTTATAATCACAATGGTATTGACTTTATCAGCCTTATTACAGCAGTTCCAAGCATGCTCCTTCAAGTTAAATTGAGCAGTTTTATGGCATCATATTTTGACATCTCTGTATGTTCATCTCTATGGAGACTTCATTATCAGTTTGTTAGGTGTACTGGTTCTGCCTTAACGGCTACATTCTCTACCCACACCATTACAGCACCTACTTGTGCTTTTATTAGAACACTTGGGCTTTGTCTTCCTAGTCCTACTTCAGCTGGCAAATACTACATAACCTACATACCCACCACTGATTCTTCATTATATCATGCTAAATGTTTTTAAACCAAATACAATCGCTTGATTTGCTAACGCATCATTCTAGGAGGAGGTTATCCTGCAGTAGCTCCTGTTAGAGCATAAGTATTTAACTTAGGGTCTATATTACAAAATCGGAAAGACACGACATCAAATGGCTTAAAGGTCGAAAATGCCGTACCTCAAAGTTGAACTTGTGGGGGGCGCACCCTACTAATTATATATACTAACTCCAAGATCGCACTACAGTGAGGAAAGGGCAAATTTTTCAATCTTCACTGCACCACAATCTTACAAAAAAACACATTGATGAACGTCATTTCCGACATTAAAGCCGTTCGATGTTCAGTCTCTTCGATTTCATGATAGGAACACTTAAAATTAAATAACTACCTTCCTTTAACTTTTACTATACAGCTGTGCTTTATGAAACAAATTAAAATGAGTTCCAGTATGAATCCCTGAGCTATATTTGGATGAAGTTACAGTTGAACATTCCCAAACATTGGTAGCTTGGTTCAGATATAAAACGTAGTAAAGAGTACTTTTTGCAGAACTGAACGATCCCTCTGCACTCCATGAAAGGAGACTTTGCCGCACCCCCTTACCTATATATACTAATTTCACAGACATACAACTACAGTGAAAAGTGAAAAACTGGAAGAAAAAAAAAAAAGGAACATCATAGTAAATCTAGATGACTCTAAAGAGTATACATGGAAATCAGCAAGGGACCCTTTATCAACAGTTAGCAAATGTACTGGTTTAGCAGATATACTGTCCAATAATGGAATGGGCTAAGAATAGAACTGAAACAAAAAAAAACTAATTTCTACTGATATCTTCAAATGAGAGACAGAGAAACATTTTTGAGAACAGAAAACATATTAAATGGTAAAGGATTAGACACAACTGCAGATCCTTCATATAACCTTCTGACCGGAAATAGAATTTAATATAACCTGACCAGTTAGGAGTAAACCTTACTAAAATACATACTTTTTCTATGGTATATTACTTCAATAACGCATGCCCTTTTGTCACAGTTTATTGCTATTATACCATGACTATTTTTATTGAAGGAAAATTTCTTAACATTTCCTGGTCTGCAGATCCTGTTCTAGTCATGTGAATGTAGAGCATTCACAGACATTCATGCAACATTACTTTTCAGTACAAAATGCAATTTCATAGTCCCTACAGACAGTATTAGCACCACATATAGACGAGGAATCAAAGTGAATTTGGACGTTGGTGCATTTAGAACAATAGCCATGATTTTGAGGTAACATTGGGTTTTTCTTATACATAATCTTACCACATTAAATTTGGAAGTTCATTTAGAAATCTAGGGCCAAATCCATCAATGCCTACACTAACTGCACAATCTGTATTCAAGAAATCCCTACCACATTTTTTGTGCTTTCTAGTCGCTCAGAAAGATTACACTAAATGTACATGTAGTCTATGCTTTGTGATAACCTTTAAGAGTCCCCCCTCAATATTTAAGGATGCATGAAAATCAATAGGTAAACTAAAATTAGGTGGAAGGAGGTTTGAGCTATGCTTGTGTTGTCTGTTCGCTCAGAATCATGTACACTTAGTGTAGGCATTAATAAATCCAAAGGCAAGTGTATGTTTGGGGTAGTGGTAATCTGCTACCCTAATTTATAAGAATTTTCTTGTTTAATAGCCTTCATATTTTCTAATCAGTGATTTACATGATATTTTGGTCTTGAAGTTATCAATTAACTTTACTCTCCAGAAAAGCAGGAAAATATGTGTAAACGACAACAGCAAATCTGTACAATGCAGAATGACCTGTTAGTTTAGGACTGGAACTCTTTGATATTCATATACATTTAAGTAGCTATTTTTATTTGTTTGACATGACATAAATTAAATTGATGGTTACATGAAAGAGTAAGACTTTTAAGTGTAGCTGCAATGAAACTGATTTGCTGTTGGTGCTCCTGTAATGCTGGAATTAAACTAGCGCTTTTGATGTTTAGCAAGTATAAAAACTAAATGACGCAAAAAAGTCCATGTGTTTATGTTTCTGTCTGTGTGTGAGTGCATGCGCGCGTGTGTGAATGAAAGCAAGTTGTGTGTGTGAGTGAGAGAGAGAGAGAGCGTGAAGAGTGAAAGCGATTGAGCACCAGGAGCAGCACTTGTTAAGAGGCTTGTGTACCTCTCGACCTCTTAGCTCAAGCTATCTGGATAAAGCCGAAAAATAAATGGGGGACAAAGGCTCAAAATAGGAACAGAATTTAAATATTGCTGCTATAAAATCACAAAGTTGCTTCAGTAATAGAATTTGTGTAAGCATGCATTTTCTGGAGCGCAAGTGTGTGTGTGTGTGTGTGTGTGTGTGTGTGTGTGTGTGTGTGTGTGTGTGTGTGTGTGAGACAGAGTGAGATCAACAACTAGTGGCAGCAGCAGTAAAAAGTTTACATACCTCTCGACATCTCAGTTCAAGAAATCTGGATAAAGCCTGAAATAAAGGGGAAACAAAGGCTCAAAAATAGGAACAGATTTTAAGTATTGTTCTTATAAAATTATGAAGTAGCTTAAATACCAGGATTTGTGTTAGCATGAATATTCTGAAGGAAATTAAGTCTGAAAGTCAAATGTATGTTATTTAGTGACTTCAAGTTCCCAATGACTGGCAACAAACCACACATTGTAGGAGTAAGGTGCCAGAAAATAAAGTAAATGTCTGGATATTTTAAAAAATATTATATTTTGGATGTAAAATGCTTCCTCCAATACCATTTACATACACAGCAACTATGAAACATTAGGCGGAGGAAATATTTTACATCAAAAATATATTTAAAAAATAATATAGTAATAAAAAAAAGTAAAACATGACAATTTTATAGACAGCCCATTCTCTAAGCACATAATGCCCTCCAGGCTGTGTGTTACCGTGTAAATAACATCCTTCCAGGTGTTATTTACACAGTAATGCACACCCTTCTTGGGCATTATTACTTGCATATACAACCATAGCATTAAACATTCTAAAATATAAAATAGTTTCTATTGTTGATCTAGTAAGAAAAATATGCAACAGTCATAAAGAACCTTTGAGAAACTACAGTTTATAGATATAGACAGAGATGGAGGGAGAAAGAAAAAAAAAGAAAGAGAAGGAAAAAGAGGGTGCTTTTTTCCTACAAAAGTCAATGAGGTAAGAGCTTTTTGATAAGGCCGTTTAGGGGCGTGCAATGTATAAAACACATGGCAAATGTAAAAATCAAGTTAATGATAATTTTAACCAGTCACACCAACATGAAAATCATGTATGCAATAAGCATACAGATCCACACAAGGAACTGCAGTATTTAGCAAGACATCAAGGAGTAATAAAGATATATCAGGGTTAAAATGCTGCATAAATATGATTCTGAAAGATGAACATCAGGAAGCCCAACACTACAGACCAAATTGTTCAAACACACATTGTGCATGCATTTATTTATTTCATTTCTCTTTAGGTGGCTTTGTCCTCCTCACTAAACTTTGTGATGGAGGTCTCTCAGCTTCTCATTTTGTAACTAAGTCAAAGCTTGCCACATCTTAGCAAAATGGATGCAATAACTTCAGAGTATTAATGGTTTGAATTAGTGTGATATGAGTGTCTGGTCCTCAACCAGCTGTACTAATAACACACAGAATATTATGGCTTCTAAATTTGTTTACAGCAATATTTTAAGTCACATAATTACATTCAAAATCGTGTGGGACATTTTTAAGCCTAGCAAATTTCACTTTTTGTGCTCAAATTAACCTAACACATTTGGTTAGGGACTGGCCTTGCCGATTCCGTGTTTGATAATTAAATATTACCCATAATGAGAATAACTGGGATTTTCTTGGTTTATCCATTCTTTCTTCAGGATGGAATAGGATAGATTAGCCTAGTAGGATAGCAGGAGGATGGATGCTCTAACATGATAGCCAGAAAAGTATGTGCTTAAGTTTAAAAAGAGAATGGAACCCATGGATAGAGATGTCCTACTGAGCAGAAGAAGTAAAAAAAGCAGCAGACACAGCTGATATATGTATACACACACACACACACACACACACACACACACACACACACACACACACACACACACACACACACACACACACACACACACACACACACACACACTCTATAACAGTTTTATTTTGATATATTTCTGTTTTATATGTTGCTCCAATGGTTTTAGATACAGCAGAAGTTGTCTGTTTAAATATATTTACCCAGACACCAAACCATAAATAAATCATCATAACACATTAGCAGTAGACTATATAATATAATAGAATGTATTGTATTTTCCCATTTTAGGACTGCAGCACAGGAAAGTAATGGAGTCTCTGTTGCTCTCTGGATACAACATAAAATCTGTACAATTATAAAAGTAAAATAGAATAAGAAACAGCAAGACAAGCTACACAATCTCTAATTTGAATGATGAAGAATTTTTGCACATAGCATGTTTTTATATTTTGAATAAGACATGTTGAAATTGTCCCTAAACGTTGTTGTGCCATAGGTACTACCATAAAGGTAAAAAATATAAGATGGTCTTCCTATGAAAATTTGATACACCTATATATCTGAAGAGGAGCACCCACGGTCATCAACTGCCACTTTACTGACTGGCAAATGGTCACCAAAATGTAACTAAACACACCCCTCATTGAACTTTATTAAATGCTGAGATTGTGTAAGAGTAGGGTAGGAAATTTCATTTTTTATTCTCAGTATTACAAAATTAAGAGTTCCATGGAGCAAAGTTTAGTATTTACTAACTGATAAAATTGAATTCTATGAAATGCTCCATTAACAGGTTGGCATAATCAAGTTAAGCAGTGTGGCAAAAAACATTTCATTAAGACAAAATAATGTTCATAATATGCAATGTCAGATATGGTATCATTTAAATACTTTTTCTCTCCCTCTGTTTTCATGATTCAGAAGGTACCTACTGAGTAAATAAATGCATGATTATTTTCACTACAATGCATTATGTAGAAAGATTTTCGTCAACCAGTCTTGAAACATTTCTAGAAAATACTAAGAGACTGAATAGTGTACACTGATTTATTTGTGACTTCGATTCAACAACATATTTTCAGACTAGACTCTCAAAACTCATTGGCTTTGTCCATGTGCTAACCCAGACTCATATCTTTTTTCCCTTCCTTTTCTACTCCTCTAACCTATGCCTCCAAATCTAGCTATTACCCTTTTTCTTCATAATATGAGGATAAAATATAACTTCTTTTTCTCTTAACTGAGTCTTGCTCATACCTTCTCGTGGGTGTAGTATACTGTTTAGTATAATTTTTTACTAAAATTTTTATAGTTTATAATTTTTAATTTTTCTTTGAACAATGCTGCCTCTGTATTTGCTTTATCATGTCTTTTTATATTGTTAACTTTGTCACTGTTCATGCTTGCAGCTTTTCTCCCCGGGCCTCTACTGAAAATGGACATATATCCAGTTAGACTAGCCCGGTCAACAAATGTAAAATAAATGTAAAATAAATAAATAAAATAATAGATAACTCTACACTGCCCAATTATAGATCAGAGTTATAATCAAAGACTAACTATGATTTAGCCCAACTCAGATCAAGCATGGTCCCTTTCAACGTAACCCTACCAAGAATAACTAAAGCTTGACTAAAAATTATTTTGTGTATACACACACACACACACACACTTCTGAACTGGGGATGAATGGTGACATCCAAGCACTGACTCTTTCATTTTAATATAAACTTTGTCCACTTAGTCAAAACTAACAAATCAAAAACATGCCTTACTGTTTACCTATAAAATAAGCCAGCCTTTAAATGATAAAATTGTAGCACTAAACTCAAAGAGTCATTATTGGACAAAATTGGAACAAAATCCCAATCCATGTTAGGCAGAGTCCCTCAATGACCCTCT
The DNA here is from genome assembly GCF_019279795.1 of Protopterus annectens. Taxonomy (NCBI): domain Eukaryota; kingdom Metazoa; phylum Chordata; order Ceratodontiformes; family Protopteridae; genus Protopterus; species Protopterus annectens. The sequence continues at coordinate 517,994,681 of NC_056743.1, read as the reverse complement.
TCAAGAGAAATCTTGACGAGTGGATGGGGGATCATAGGTTTACCCCTGGGATCTCTTCTGTGTCCCTACTAGACAGAGGCACAGTAAACTAACCTCAAAAGGGCTATCTTCTGTGACCTACTATACAGAGGCACAGACAACTAATCTAAAAGGGTGGCGAAAGCCAAACACACTCTGGCTAGGCTTATAAATGCCCTAGGGCAGATAGCCTAGTATCAACCTATGAACCTATTATTTCAAAGGCACGTGCTTCACTATTTGGTACATAAGTAAAATGGATAAACCCTTTAACTTAAATAAGCCATCATTCACAAGCCTTTAGGGTTGAATAACAATCTTCTTTACTTGAAATAAATAACTGATATAATTTTACTTTCAATTAATTGTGTAAACAGTAAATGCTTACAGAATAAATTGAAAATAATATATTAAAAAATGACAAAACATGGTCTGACTGCTTCAGTGTAAAAGATATAATGTGAGATTCAGAAAGGGTTGCTTCAAGTGGTAAGCCCTAACATGAATGATAAATCTATCACTGTTACCTCCTCTTATTCACAGACAGGCCCACCACAGTGATTTTATATGGTTGGAAGCATCAGTGTAGTGGGCATCCCAACATCTGCACTGTATTTCAATGAGGTATACAAGGGGGGCACGTAATGCTAATTAGTCATGTGCTCCCCCCTGGAAATGCCTGCAGGAAAGGATTTACACTACCAAGAGATTCTGAATCACGAGACTGTGCATCTGTCATGGAAAAAATGTTGCATTCCCCCATTATAGTCAATAGGAGAGAGGGGAATGCAGGTAAATTTAGGGAAGTTCAGTGGAGAAGCAGAAGTGTGTGTGTGTGTGTGTGTGTGTGTGTGTGTGTGTGTGTGTGTGTGTGTGAGTGTGTGTGTGTGTGTGTGTGTGTGTGTGTGTGTGTGTTTCTGTGTGTGTGTCTGTGTGTCTAAGCCTGTATCTACCGGAGTGGTTGCACTAAGGGGGTTAGGTAGGGAATTGAGAGTGCATGGTTTGTATATGTATATCCATAAGTGCATTTGAGTGTGGAGAGAGATGCGCTGAGTAAATATCCATATGTGCAATGACGCCTGTGAGTGTATGAGAATGTCTATGAATGTCTAATTGTATCTGTGGGAGAGTGACTGAGGCTGACTGGGTTCCAGTACCAATGCGATGAGTGGGCTACCAGTGGTATTTACTGCTGAAAATGCATTTAGTAAGTATGGGTGAATTAGCCAGAAAAGAGGTCTTTCTTACTGTGGCAAAACATGTCTATATATTGCATTTTATGTGACTGAGTAAACTCCTGTGGTAGGCAGCTTACGTGGCCACAACCATTGTCTGTGACAAGAATACTGTCCCTTACTATTTCTGACTTTTCAGTCCAAAATGTAATTTCAGGGTTCTTGCAGGCAATAATAATTGTTTATTATTCTGCAGTGGTATGTCCCAGAAAAAAACAGTAACTACTGATTCTTTTTTAACTGTTGGTTATCTTTCTGAGCCAACAAAGAGTCTCTGTTTTTATACATCTTTGGGCAAGACTTTTTTTGTATCTTTTGAATTTTCAGAGAATACCCTTCCTGTTGTCATAGTTATATACCCAAGGGGGCTGGCAAGCCAGAGTACAGATAAGGAAATTATGTTATCTAACTCGGCAACTTTCGGACATCAGACATTATAGTATTATACATACTTGCAGTGCCAAGAAGTAAGGCTTAGATAAAATGCAACACATTTCTAAATCAGCAAATGACATTATATGCCATTACATGCATCTTGTTTTGCATATTGCACCTCATTGAAAAAGGGCATTTAGTATGGTAAGCAATGCAACATTTGTTTACATATACAACTTACAAACCAGTATCTATGCACATTTACTAAGCAAATGATACACCACAAAGATAGAGAATACATTTAATTTAGCAACATCAGCCACCTGAAAGGACTTTTTCAGAATATATAATCAAACAAAACACATATAAATGTAAAAATCAATTGACAAATTCAAAATGAATTAGTCAGAGTCGGCTACAATTTAAATACTAATGTTAAATAAATACTAAAATGTTGAAATATTGAAAAAAAACAATAGAAAATCGAATACTTTTCCAAATGGAATAAGAAAACAACAATCAATTTTCCTTTAAATGCATTTAACAGTCTACATTTCAGTTTTACTTTCCTGCTCAAGATTACTCCACCCATCTCATAAAGTCTTTAATGCCTTTTTAGAAGCATTTGCCAATAACCATTTCAGTGGTTCTTTTCCCTGAGACTGCAACTCTCTCTATTAAAAAAATATTGTTGGGGATCCTGGGACTAATTCATGAAAAGAATAATAAAACAAACGGGCCTTGATTTCTTATGCTGTCACTAGCACATCAACCTTACAATATAATGAAATTCTTAGGACTAAGATGGCCACAGGGCTGAGGCGCTGGCTACAGTATATGAAATAACGGTTTTATTGTTTTATCTGTGCACAGGTTATTGTTTCAGTGAAATAGTCACTACAGTATGCAGCCTATGGCCATATGGTACCTTCTTCCCCCTCTGTCCTTTCTGTTCATAATACCGTTGCTTCTCAGTGACATTATCTTGTGCACCAATATCATGTCTCCTCTCTCTCTTTTGACCTCTAGTGAGAAGGTCTCTATCTTCTCTAATCTCTGGACATATCATTTCATATCCATCCCACATATCCATAAGGTATTTTTTTTTCTGAAGTCTTTTTCCAGCAGACCAATGCCTCTTTCTTTGTTTTGCCTCCAGAACTACAAACAATATTCAAGCAATGATTTGAAGACTGGAAGCACTGCCTTTTTCTTCCGGAGTTTGCTGCCCTGTGAATATACCCAGCATTCCATTTGCTGCTGCCGCTGATTACTCACTCTGCTTCTGGTGGTCCATTCTAAGAGAAGTCAACATCCTAGATCCTTGTTGTTACTTTGCTGCTATTACTTCCACACCTCTCAGCTGACACTTCATAATAAGGCTGTTGCAGACCAACTACTTTGCATTTGCCTTACTAGCTTCAGCTGCCATGTTTAGCACCAACGGGTCAGTTTTCCGTATTCTTCTTTAGACTCGCCGACCTTTCATTACTGCTGTGCCTCTATTTGTATTTGAATAAAGGAGGCTAATTTATTCCCTTTCTTATCAGATATAGCTGGGAAAAGGCACTGAAGAGTAGTGGAGGCCCTGCCGTATTCCACTATTCACTTTCCCAATAAATGCCATTGTCACTTTCATTACAGCACTCTGTGTCCTATCATGCAGTATCTGAGTTCTTCAGCCTTGGTCCTTCCACCATCTCAACAGTTTTCCTATCAGCTGCCTGTGTGGAACTAAGTCAAAGCCCTTACTGATGATCAGATAGACCACATACTCTTGCAAATTCTCAGCCCAGTCACACAACTGGATCAGGTTTGACCGACAGCTTCCTCTCATCATGAACCCATGTAGAATGATTCCCCTAGTACTAATACTTTTCCTGTCAGTGTTATTAAGCTCAGAAATAAACAGCTCCAACGTCAACCAAAAACTTTATTAAAACAAAGCTTTTGGGTAACAACTCTTTCTCAATGCGGTTGTTACCCAAAAGCTTTGCTTTAATAAAGTTTTTGCTTGATGTTGGAGTGGTGTATTTCCGTGTTTATCGTTATTTTTCCATTTACCACAGTATCAACCTTATTACCACTGTTATTAAGTTCACAGGCATTTAGTTGATTCAGTTTTTCCTGCTTCTTTCCTTGATCTCACTCTCAATACATGGCTAACACAGTTGCTGCACCTACAGTCCTAAGACACTTCTGCACTAGTCAGTGATCGTTTTAACAGCTTTGATGGGGGAAGCTGCACTTACAATGGCCAGATTACTGAACATTTGCAGATGCGGCCCATTAAAAATCAAATATTGAAAATTCCTGCCTGTGCAGACCCAGGAACGAGTGGTACCATGATTCTTGTAGGGGAACAAGTTCTGGAGTTCAATATTATGGTCTTCAGCACTTTGGTCTTTTGATATCATGGTCTTAAGATTTTGAATTTAAAGATTTTATGTTTTAAGAGCTCTAATGTTGCTATACAATCACTCCTTTAAAAAAACTGTCTGCAGCAGCAGTGTCTGTCTGAGCTCATACTAAATTTACATGGAAAATGTAAAACGATGATCTTATGAAACCACATCTCTAATAATAAATGATGATGCTGCTTTCAGTATTTCAAACTTAATTATTTTATCCTTGCTAGCATATTAATTGTTAAAACAATCAACTTACATCTTGCTGAAAATATCACATTTAATAAAGGTCTGTTTTCCATCTCCATACTTAGGCAACCCCAAACTATTATGGGATGTTGTGAACCACTTAGGTACTGACAGAGAATTTCACAGCGCTGTCAAAAAGCCGTGTTGTACTTGAAGCAACTTACATGATTTAACAAATTAAATTTTCACCAGGAAGTGTACTATTGCATAGTAATATCCTATATGCCATTACTATATCAATTATCTTGACTACTCCTCATTTTAATTTAATTCTTTTTTTCTAAATAATCTATAGCAAAGCTCCTAGGAGAAATTAGAATTATACTTCACATTTCCACGATCTCCATTCAAACATAATGAATGTAGGCCTGTCTATTCTAAGTGGACCCCTTATGCACGTTTTGTCTTATGCTCAGGATAAAAATCATTATAGCAAGTTTTAAACATTCGCTAACTATACATCGACTAAAGGTTCTGCACTCTAAATCACCAAATGACTACAGATGCAAAGTGAATCCATGTTCACTAGCAAATATACTACATAAGCTGTTGTATGACTACATCCTGAACTATATTACCAAATATGATATACTATGAGACAGAAAGGATTTTTTTGACCTAAGTATTGTTTTATTGCTGCTTTAGACTTCATAACTGACCAGATTTATTTTAAGGGCAATTAATGGGCACTGACGTCTTAGATCTCAAATGTGCTTTAAAAACTTTGACCACAGTATGTTATTATAGAAACTGAAAATCACTGATTTTGTCACGTTATACAGTGGTTTTCTTATCTGTCAAATAAGCCCTTCACAGAACCTGACAATGTTATCTTAGCAGATCAAAGTGTATGCCATAAGATTCTCGTCTCTGTAAATGACCTACATGCAACCCTTTTCAGTACTAACTGTACACTGATGAATTAGTTCTGCTAAAGTTTCATACATTTCCCACTCACCTAAACCAAGCTGATCTGAAAGATTTATATAAAAAAAATTTAACCATAAAGACTCAAAATGACATTGTTATGATGTCTGGAAGTCAATAAAGATTATTCATTGCCAGAGTACTGCTAATAAAGGGCCTAAAAATGTAACTGTACGTTTTACATTCCATCAAATATACCTTAGCATTACACTTAAATAAATACTAAAATACTAATGTTAAATAAATACTAAAATGTTGAAATATTGAAAAAAAACAATAGAAAATTGAATACTTTTCCAAATGGAATAAGAAAACAACAATCAATTTTCCTTTAAATGCATTTAACAGTCTACATTTCAGTTTTACTTTCCTGCTCAAGATTACTCTACCCATTTCATAAAGTATTCAATGCCTTTTTAAAAGCATTTGCCAATAACCATTTCAGTGGTTCTTTTCCCTGGGACTGCAACTCTCTCTATTAAAAAAATATTGTTGGGGATCCTGGGACTAATTCATGAAAAGAATAATAAAACAAACGGGCCTTGATTTCTTATGCTGTCACTAGCACATCAACCTTACAATATAATGAAATTCTTAGGACTAAGATGGCCACAGGGCTGAGGCACTGGCTATAGTATATGAAATAACGGTTTTATTGTTTTATCCGTGCACAGGTTATTGTTTCAGTGAAATAGTCACTACAATATGCAGCCTATGGCCATATGGTACCTACTTCCCCCTCTGTCCTTTCTGTTCATAATACCGTTGCTTCTCAGTGACATTATCTTGTGCACCAATATCATGTCTCCTCTCTCTCTTGACCTCTAGTGAGAAGGTCTCTCTCTCCTCTAATCTCTGGACATATCATTTCATATCCATCCCACATATCCATAAGGTATTTTTTTTTCTGAAGTCTTTTTCCAGCAGACCAATGCCTCTTTCTTTGTTTTGCCTCCAGAATTACAAACAATATTCAAGCAATGATTTGAAGAGTGGAAGCACTGCTTTTTTCTTCCAGAGTCTGCTGACCTGTGAATATACCCAGCATTCCATTTGCTGCTGCCGCTGATTACTCACTCGGCTTCTGGTGGTCCATTCTAAGAGAAGTCAACATCCTAGATCCTTGTTGTTACTTTGCTGCTATTACTTCCACACCTCTTAGCTGACACTTCATAATAAGGCTGTTGCAGACCAACTACTTTGCATTTGCCTTACTAGCTTCAGCTGCCATGTTTAGCACCAACGGGTCAGTTTTCCGTATTCTTCTTTAGACTCGCCGACCTTTCATTACTGCTGTGCCTCTATTTGTATTCGAATAAAGGAGGCTAATTTATTCCCTTTCTTATCAGATATAGCTGGGAAAAGGCACTGAAGAGTAGTGGAGGCCCTGCCATATTCCACTATTCACTTTCCCAATAAATGCCATTGTCACTTTCATTACAGCACTCTGTGTCCTATCATGCATTATCTGAGTTCTTCAGCCTTGGTCCTTCCACTATCTTAACAGTTTTCCTATCAGCTGCCTGTGTGGAACCAAGTCAAAGCCCTTACTGATGATCAGATAGACCACATACTCTTGCAAATTCTCAGCCCAGTCACACAACTGGATCAGGTTTGACCGCTAGCTCCCTCTCAACATGAACCCATATAGAATGCTTCCCCTAGTACTAATACTTTTCCTGTCAGTGTTATTAAGCTCAGAAATAAACTGTTCCAATGTCAACCAAAAACTTTATTAAAGCAAAGCTTTTGGGTATCAACTCTTTCTTAATGCGGTTGTTACCCGAAAGCTTTGCTTTAATAAAGTTTTTGCTTGATGTTGGAGCGGTTTATTTCCGAGTTTATCGTTATTTTTCCATTTATCACAGTATCAACCTTATTACCACTGTTATTAAGTTCACAGGCATGTAGTTGATTCGATTTTTCCTGCTTCTTTCCTTGATCTCACTCTCAATATATGGCTAACACAGTTGCTGCACTACAGTCCTAAGACACTTCTGCACTAGTCAGTGATCTTTTGAACAGCTTTGATGGGGGAGCTGCACTTACAATGGCCAGATTACTGAACATTTGCAGATGCAGCCCATTAAAAATCAAATATTGAAAATTCCTGCCTGTGCAGACCCAGGAACGAGTGGTACCATGATTCTTGTAGGGGAACAAGTTCTGGAGTTCAGTATTATGGTCTTCAGCACTTTGGTCTTTTGATATCATGGTCTTAAGATTTTGAATTTAAAGATTTTATGTTTTAAGAGCTCTAATGCTGCTATACAATCACTCCCTTAAATAACTGTCTACAGCAGCAGTGTCTGTCTGAGCTCATACTAAATTTACATGGAAAACGTAAAATGATGATCTTATGAAACCACATCTCTAATAATAAATGATGATGCTGCTTTCAGTATTTCAAACTTAATTATTTTATCCTTGCTAGCATATTAATTGTTAAAACAATCAACTTACATCTTGCTGAAAATATCACATTTAATAAAGGTCTGTTTTCCATCTCCATACTTAGGCAACCCCAAACTATTATGGGATGTTGTGAACCACTTAGGTACTGACAGAGAATTTCACAGCACTGTCAAAAAGCCTTGTTGTACTTGAAGCAACTTAAATGATTTAACAAATTAAATTTTCACCAGCAAGTGTACTATTGCATAGTAATATCCTATACGCCATTACTATATCAATTATCTTGACTACTCCTCATTTTAATTTAATTCTTTTTTTCTAAATAATCTATAGCAAAGCTCCTAGGAGAAATTAGAATTATACTTCACATTTCCACGATCTCTATTCAAACATAATGAATGTAGGCCTGTTTATTCTAAGTGGACCCCTTATGCACGTTTTGTCTTATGCTCAGGATAAAAATCATTATAGCAAGTTTTAAACATTCACTAACTATACCTCGACTAAAGGTTCTGCATTCTAAATCACCAAATTACTACAGATGCACAGTGAATCCATGTTCACTAGCAAATATACTACATACTACTGGAAAATATGAAGGTCTCTCCAAACACTATTATATTGGGCGACTTCAACTACCCTAACATAGACTGGGAGCATTACTCTAGCTCCAACACCCTAGCCCAAAGGTTCCTAGAATTTATAAACTCAAATGCTATGGAACAACTTGTTACCACTCCCACAAGAGGGGAAAACATACTGGACCTGATCATCACCAACATGGGGACTCTATGCTCCAGACCAGAAGTGTATCCCTCACTGGTAAGATCAGACCATAAACTAATCTCACTGGATATTCACATCCCGACCCCACCCCCTGCCCAGAAAACCACAGTGAAAAACTTCTCTAAAGCAAATTTCACACTCCTCAAAACCGAGGTGGAATCCTTCAAAGCCCCCGAGCCTGTGGAAAATACGGCCCAGACCGCAGAATCTAAATTACTAAAATTACCAACTAAATTATCTAAATTGAACAGGGACAAATCGGACTTTGTTAAAAACAATGTATTCTCATGGCCGAGAGAAAATATAAATAGACCTTCTCAAAGCAATATTGCTTTCAATAATACACCAAATGCAAGATCTTTTCAAAGCAATACTGCTTCCAACAATGTGCCTAATGTAAATAATGACTCAAACTCTTATGCAGCTCAAGCTGCTGTTCCTGGCTTTGTTCCTAGCGCTTCAGTTGGATCAATTACAACAACTAAAGTTATTCTGAATGCAAAACCTAGCAACTCTATGCCAAATAATGATAACAGGACTTTAAACGAAAATACAACCCCAGATGCAGTTTCCAGCTCTACTTCCAGTCTTCCGATCACTCAGACCGCAGTAACAACAGAATCTCTGAATGCTAATGCTAGCAATAAGGTCCACCAAACTTCAACTGTAATAAATGATAACTATAAAGTCTTAAACAGCAATGGGACTAAACCTAAAAACAAAGTAAAGACTTTTCACTCGTCAGCGCCAGAAGCAACATCGCATGACCTAAATACTTCTACTAATGTGGATTCTGATTCTTTGGACACGAAAAGAGAAGCAAGTGTTTTTTAGATAAAGACAAGAAAAACTATTTTACTCTGAAGACAGCATTACTGTTCAGGCATCGTGCCAAGAGCCTTCCCAACAACGGACAGACATTCAGAATCAATCAAACAGAGGGAACGGTTCCCCTTCACAAAAAGAGACGTATGTAAATTCAAGTCTGGTTGTTAACATTTCTTCTTTTGAATTAGATGCAGATCAGCTTAAATTACTAAATAAAGGGTTATCCTTTATACCTGCAAGGAAAGCTGATATTACAGAAATGCTCAAGGACTTAAGGTTACTAGGTAGAAATTTAGCTTTGAAATGTTTGTTTCCAACGAATACAAATAATAACACCCATAATATGTATAAGCAACCCAGTACATTTATTCCACCTATTCCATCAGATATTCAAAGATTTATGGATGTTTGTGAAACTGCTTTCAGAGATACAGATGCTTCTTCTAGTTTTAATTATTCTTTTTGTAACTTAATTCCAGAAGAGCAGAGAGCCTTACATGAATTACAAAATTTACATTCTGTAGTTTTTAAACAAGCTGATAAAGGCGGTGGCATAGTCACTTTAGTCAAAGAGCTATATGTTCAGCAAATGGAAAAACTTTTATTTAACATAGATACATATCAATGTATTTCAAAAATTACTGTAAATGCTATTATAGACAAAGTGTCTTTTTTGCTATTTGATCTATTAGTCACTGGCCTAATTGACAAATCATTATTTAAGTATTTTAATATTAACAAACCCACTATTCCTAGTATTTATGGGTTGCCTAAGATTCATAAGAACCTCTCTACTCCACCAATGCGACCCATAGTCTCTGGAGCTGGTTGGTGTACTGAACCCCTTTCCATATATGTTGAAGGCAATCTACATGGCCTATTAGAGAATTGTCACACAATACTTAGGGATACTAAGATGTTCCTAGAAAGATTGCATAACAGAATGGACAGTATAACAGAAGATACAGAGTGTGTCCTTGTTACCATAGACATAGAATCTATTTTTACTAGCATACCTAATTGTTGGGGTATTGAAATGATGAGAGGTTCTAACAGCTAATAAATGTTTTACCAACACTAAAACTCAACAAATATGTAGCTTATTAGAAATCATACTAGAAAACAATATTGTTGTTTTTCAAGATCAGTTCTTTTTGCAAAAAGTTGGCGTAGCGATGGGGACACCATGTGCAAACAGCTATGCCAATCTGGCTTTAGTTTGCTGGGGAGAGACAAACATACTTTCTGTAAATAATCCATTCTTAGGACAAGTATTGTGGTACGTATGTTTTGTAGATGATGTCTTTTTGCTATGGAAAGGTGATGGTACTGATTTTGTATCCTTTGTAGAATATTTACATAATACTACTAACTTTTTGAAATTTTCATACCAGATTTCTGCAACAGATATTAATTTTCTTGACGTACATATCACTAAGTTCTGCTCTAATCATTTAAGCAGCAATATCTATTTTAAACCCACCAGAAAAAATACAGTATTACATAAATCCAGTATGCATCCTAGGCATATATCCAGGAATGTACTTAAGGGCCAAGTTTTTAGAACTTTAAGATTACATGACGATGATGAAGATGCAGTTACTGCATCTCAAAAAACTAAAAACAGAATTTTTGGAAAGGGGATATCAAGCAGGGGATATTGATCAAACTATTTCTGATGCTTGGCAACAGAGACCCACTAGATGTAGACCGTACTTTCATTCTAGTACTAATAGTGGTAATATAGACACTGAATCTTCTGGCAATAATGTTTTTAGAATTGTTTTTCAATTTGCTAGTAACATTAATCAATATACCGACATTATTAGGAGACACTGGCATTTACTACAATATGTTCCTAATCTGGTTGGTATAATTGGAAATACCCCTCATTTTAGTTTTAGAAACAACAAGTCACTGAAGCAGCACTTGTGCAATAGAGATACATATAAAGGCACAAGTAAATCTGTTAGACAGGGTACTTTTCCCTGTAGAACTTGTAGCGCCTGTCCCCATATTTTTAACAAAAGTACATATACACATCCAACTAGGCATTTTACTTTACATTCTAAACAGTATTCAGACTGCAAAACCACAGATGTTGTTTATTTTAGTTTCTGTCAGCAATGCCCAGCATTTTATGTGGGCAAAACTAACAGGCCATTAAAAGACAGAATTCTAGAACACATTCGTGATATTATAAATAATAAACAAACTAATGCCCTTGCTAATCATGTTATGCGTACAGACGCTTCCCATTCATTTAAATTCTTTGTTTTACAACATTTTCATAGAAATTTGAGAGGAGGAAACATTGAAAATGTTACAGAAAGCCATGAGCAAAGATGGATTTTAAAACTTGATGCTGAACGCTATCCAGGGCTTAATGGGACTTCTTCTTTAATCCTTTTTTAAAAGCAAGACGTCTTAAGCATTGGTTTATTTTAACATGTTTTATTTTATTCTTAACATTTTTTATTGTGATATATATAAATAATATATATATGTATATATATATATATATATATATATATATATATATATATATATATACATATACTTCTTATGTCTATAAAAGGTTTTTAGTGATCTACTAGAAATATCTACATTTACATAATCTATATTCACTGTTTTAAGATAATATGTTTTAAAATAGAGATGTATATTTTTTTTTTTTTTTTTTGCTGTCTCTAAATAGTAGCTAATTGTGACATCACTGATTCTGCTTAATTGATGACTAAGCTGTTATTTAAGAGCTGAAGTGCATTTTAACTTTGTCTGATGAAGCAACCACTGTTGTGAAAGCGCTTACCTCTGTTCAGTTTTTTATTTTTGTACTATTAAACGCTATTGTGTGTCACCCTGGTGCACTGTTTTTTTGTATTTATTCCCATTTTTTGCACCTCGGTCTTACCCGCAGCCGTTTCTTTGTCTGTTTTTTCAGACCGCAGAATCCTTTATAAACGCATTCTATGAACACCTTCAGGAATGCATGGATCATGCAATCCCAAATAAAACCAAGACCCAATCCTCCAAAGGCAGACGTCCTGTCTGGTGGACCCCAGCCATAAACAAACTATACAATAGAAGAAGGAAGCTACTACATGACAGAGCAAAATCCCAAAAAGGATAGGCATCTCTGATCAGTATTAGCAAAAAACTATGGGCACTCATAAAATCGTCTAAGGCCAGCTTCGAGAGAAAAACTGCACAGGACACTAAGGATAATCACAAGGCTTTCTTTAGTTATGTTAGGAACCTGGGTGGGAATTCCCAGATATGCTCAGAATTAGTCCAAAATGACAAAAAAATACATCTACCCCAGAGACATTGCCAACATCCTAGCTGACAGGTTCAGCGCAAACTTCTCCACCCTCTCCCCACCAAAAGGGCAAATATCTATCGCAGCAGAGTGCTGCCCCCCTGACATCTCAGATGCTCAGGTAAGAGCCGCCCTCTCCAAAGCAAAAAACACAGCATCAATAGGACCAGACGGTGTCCCGGGCTGCATCCTACATGAACTCCAAGAAGAGCTAAACCCAAACATAAAACTACTGTTCAATCTCAGCCTTACTACAGGATATGTACCCAAAGAGTGGCGTACAGCAACAGTGGTCCCTCTCCACAAAGGTGGTGCCTCAATGGATCCTGGAAACTATTGCCCCATAAGCCTGACTAGCTTGGTCTGCAAAGCTATGGAAAGGATCATCATGGACCTCATAAATAAAGATATTGGGGATCTACAGACACTGGATCCTACCCAGTTCAGCTTTGTTAAGGGCAGATCTTGCCTCTTAAACCTGGTCAATTTCTTTAAAACAGTCACCAAGGCCATTGATGAGGGAAGGTGGTCCACACAGGCTACCTGCACCTCGCAAAAGCCTTCGATACAATACCCCACTCGGGCATTATAGATAAGCTCACCAGCTTAAATATAAACTCCTATGTCACTAGATGGATTGCAAACTGGCTCAAGGACAGAACCCACATGGTTAGAATTGCTGGAGCCATGTCAGACTCCAAACCAGTTACAAGTGGCATCCCACAAGGCTCAGTCCTGGGACCTCTCTTGTTCGGTATATATTTCTCAGAGGTACAGGCCAACACAGAAGGACTGTGGCTGACCAAGTTCGCAGATGACTGCAAACTGGGCGCCATAATCGACTCTCCAGACGACACAAGCATCCTCCAAAAGGGCCTCATAGAAACAGACAACTGGTGCCAGAGCCATGGCCTCAAGCTAAACGCCAAAAAGTGTATAGTCATCCCTTTGGCAAAACAAAGTGCCCACAAATTACCACATAGGTGGTAATCCATTAAGTACAGAAGAAGTAATTAGGGACCTGGGGACCCAAGTTGATAGCAATCTCTCATTTGACAACCACGTGGCCAAAGTGGTTAGAAAAACATTTTATATAGCCCACCTAATCATGAAGGATTCACATCTAGATCAGGGAGGTCATCGTGCCTCTTTACTCATCCCTCATCAGGCCCATAATTGAGTACAATGCCCCTTTTGGGATATACCTTACCAGACACCTGCAGCAACTGGTAAGACCCCAAAAGTACCTCACCAAGAGGATCAAAGGGCTCAAACAGATGCCATATGCTGCCCGGTTAAAGAAACTCCAGCTCTACTCAGTGGCATACCACCTGCTCAGAGGCGATCTGTGCCTGACGTATAAAGCCATGTCCAACCCGGAATTAATGGACATGCTGCACCTCAGAAAATCCAAATCCCATCGAGCTACGCGCTCGAGAGACTTGAACCTCAGCACTGAAATAAATAGGACATGCTGGAGGGACAGATTCATAAGCCAGAGGCTCCTTTTACTCTGGAATAAAATCCCAGTCCAGGTTAGGCAGAGTCCTTCATTGACTCTCTTCAAGAGGAATCTTGATGAGTGGATGGGAGATCATAGGTTTACCCCGGGTATCACTTCTGTGTCACTGTTAGACAGAGGCACAGTATACTAACCTCGAAAAAGGGCATAGCAAAATTAATTTAAAATGGGTGGCGAAAGCCAAACACACTCTGGCTAGGCTTATAAATGCCCTAAGGCAGATAACCTAGTATGAACCTATGAACCTATAAGCTTTTGTATGACTACATTCTGAACTATATTACCAAATATGATATACTATGAGACAGAAAGGATGTTTTTTGACCCAAGTATTGTTTTATTGCTGCTTTAGACTTCATAACTGACCAGATTTATTTTAAGGGCAATTAATGGGCACTGACGTCTTAGATCTCAAATGTGCTTTAAAAACTTTGACCATAGAAACTGAAAATCACTGATTTTGTCACGTTATACAGTGGTTTTCTTATCTGTCAAATAAGCCCTTCACACAACCTGACAATGTTATCTTAGCAGATCAAAGTGTATACCATAAGATTCTCGTCTCTGTAAATGACCTACATGCAACCCTTTTCAGTACTAACTGTACACTGATGAATTAGTTCTGCTAAAGTTTCATACATTTCCCACTCACCTAAACCAAGCTGATCTGAAAGATTTATATAAAAAAAAATTTAACCAAAAAGACTCAAAATTACATTGTTATGATGTCTGGAAGTCAATAAAGATTATTCATTGCCAGACTACTGCTAATAAAGGTCCTAAAAATGTAACTATACTTTTTATATTCCATCAAATATACCTTAGCATTATTAATGCACTCTCTTCAACAGAGATTTCCAGTCCTTTTTCACCTGTTTAGGCCCAGACCACGACGTACCTCGCTGCCAGTTTTTGTGCTTTGTTCAACGCCAGAACTGTTTGTTGTCTGGCCCTTATTGAAGCTAAATACTTTCGTTCTCCATCTCCGTATTCCATAATGGCTTCGGTAAGCCATTAGACGACCGATCTTCTTAACCAAACTCTTTCCTTTACTAAGCACACACATATGCAGAACAGTGCATAAGCAACATTATTATCCAGCTGAAGTCCCGTGCAAAATATCCCACCTTTTAATCACTGATATCAAATAAGCAAAAGCACTATATATGTTATTTCGCAGACTCAAACAAGCCCTGCTCATTATTTCAATGTGATCGCCATCATATAGGACTTTTACAAAAAGCTGAGAATAATATTTTAATACTCATTTACCTAGCTGACAACTTATACAGCAGTTAAGAAACCATTCTGGAAAAACTGACCCTAGGACTTGGAACTGTAACCCATAATATGCAAAAAATTGTGACATTCTGCCATCAATTAATAAAAGCTTATAAACATATCTCATAGATATTAATAAATATAGTTACAGAAGGAATCCAAGCTAATGATGGCACTACCCTGTTGTACTTAATTTATCTGTTCTAGCTAAACATACTACTATTGATAAATTCGTCAAATGGCAGACCCAAACACTTGTATAAATATTATACAGAAACGTGTATGCGGTACCTTAATCAGTTAATGCAGTTAGATTGGATCGATATTTATGCCTACAGAATTATCTCTGCAGCTTCCTAGATCTGTGTAGCGCTGTTGCCATCTACTAGGCAGCTAGGAACTGATTTCAACATGTTAAAATTACTAATTTTATTCCCAGATGTATATGTTTAAGTCTTGGTTTGGCAATTCACTGTATTCAGTGCCGTCTCTTAAATATGGTACTTCTTTGTACTCGGTTGTTTTCCTTTCATACAAAGCTTTATATGATGTCATAAATTATTTAAAGGTATTTGTTTTATTTATTTTAAATCTGTTTGTAACTTGGCTATATAGTTCCTTCTCTATGTTGTATTTTTAGAAAAGTGAAAGTATATAACAATTCGACAGTGTAAAATGAATGATTCTTTCTGTTTGAGATGAACCCTACCTTTATGTTATATGACTGCCTCCTGCCTGGGGTCATAATGGAAATGTTCCATTTGTTAGGACTAATTCACTTATGTGGTTAAGAATGGATTAATCAAACAAATTAAGAAATGCACTCTCTTCAACAGAGATAATACATTACTCAATGCAGAATTCAAATGCAGTTTATGGCCACATTGATAACTAACCATACCTTGTCCTACTTAAACATTTACTGTCAAGCCACTTGCATCTTCTCAGAGTATGATCCCATCTGGATAGTTGTAAACATCACAGCATAAAAAGTATTTGATTACACCTTGTTATTGGCTACCTTCTATACCCTTCCCAAAATATGACAAATAGCTGCTTTTGACCTTAAAACAATCAGTTCCCCACTTTAACCACATTGTCATACTGAGTGTTTTAAACTTGAACCTGCTTACCTATATTAATCAGGACATTGGCAAATGGTTAACTGATCAAGCATTAGAGTAAATGGTCACTGAACTTAGTGGACCAAACTTTAAATCAGGCAACCATTATTTGTTTGATATCCTAATTACAAATATACTGGACAAAATATCTTCCGTTTCTACTTTTACCCCCTATTTATGCAACTACTGTCTCAATATCTTCTATATTAATATTATCACAGCTTCATAAATACTCATCAAAATTTATTTTAGGCCAAAAACTTAAAAAAATAAATTAAACTTCAGAGCGGACTCTCTATACTTGACAGGAGTCTTATTTTAGTCTGTCAAAAACCCTGTGAAGCTGTCAATATTCTCTTAAACATTCTTCTTACCCTTTAGGAAAACCTTTTCCAATTTATATCACATCCTTGCATGGCAACTCAAAATATATGAATGACAAAAGAATCAAAACTTCTGTTAAAGCCCTTAGATGAAGCTTGGTCTAAGTGGAAAAGAGCTACCTCAAAAGCCATCAAACAATTCTGTTCAGTCAAGCAAAAAAGGTCAATCGGGTTTTAGGAAAATCTTGACTCTTAAGCTGATCTTCAGGCAAAAGCTGAAATACAGTTTATAGACTTTTTCAAAGTATTTCTCAACTGTTATGCACATATTTCACTGTCTTCCTATATGCAGACCCATCAGAATATACCTCAAGTTCTTTTCCTGGCCTTTCAATAAAATTACCAGTAACTAACTCCTTGCAGCAGATAGTTTGCACTTCTGATTTATCAAAGCCTATAGTGAGCTTATTACACTCACAAACAAACACAAACACATCTACACCTGCTCTTGCAGTTCCTTTGCAGTTACTTGGAAAAAATGGGGTCTATATCATAACATCGAAGTTGCAAAACTCTGAATGTTATAATATCGAACCCAAAAGCTCTAAGAGTGACAACAGCGAAGCCACGGAACATCGAATTCTTTCCCAGGGAAAGAATTTGGTGAGCCGTTTCCACAGCTTCGCTATTTCCTCCACTGCGGTGCGATCTCGGATTTGGTATATTTAAGTAGGAGGGTGTGGGGGCACAGCCCCCACATTGGGGGGTGTGGTGGCGAAGCCAGCCCACATTACAAATGGTTTGTAGTATTTGTGTGTTTCGTGCTGGAACAGTGATTTTTTTCCTAAGGAAAAAAAATCTCTATTCTCAGCTTTCGGTGTTTTATGCTTTTGGGGTTTCAGGTTCGATGTTATTGTGTTCGATATTGTCACGTTTCGAGCATGTGATATAAACCTGAAAAAATGGCATCATAAAACCCATCCCAGAATGACAAGAACAATTCTTCTTATGACTTCACAACTCTAGGTAAATACTGAAAATATTAGCCTACAACAACATTGCTGAATTCACACAGAGTCAAAAACGTCTGCTTAGAAAGCAAACCAGCTTCTCTTCTGGAAACAGTACAATGACGGTCCTCAGGACGTTAGCTGATGATATTTTTAAAAAAGTCTGACAAATTGCTGCTTCACAGGTAAACGCCCCTGCTCAGAGAAATATAAAAAATTTTGTAAAACAACCAAGTACTGGGCAGGAGTGAGAGTGAGAAAATAACAGAAGATAACAATCCAAGATGTAAAATCCACGTAGTTTATTGCAGACAAGAACAAACGGATAAGCGCTTTCACTGTATCAGCTTCTTCAGATCCATGAAACAAACCTCCTAACACAAACTAGTTATATATTAAAAGCACACTGAGACAATTAAATAATTAACCTATCAAGAAGATGATCCAACACAAACCTCTATTTAAAGGCATAGCAAACTGCAAAGAACAGAAAAAAACTTACTACAAGAATATAAATGCATAAAATAACTTAAAACATCCGTAAAATGACTTTAAACACTCCATAGAATATATAAAAGATTTTTCAAAACACATAAACTAATACATGAAAAAATTGTATATGTAAATACATAAAAAACTTTGAGACATAAGGACATAATGTAGGCATATACATATAAGTAATTAAAAATAGTCACTTTACATGCCTGCGCTGCCTTAGGCTAGGTTTTATGGATGCCCTTTCATTTAAACCCAGTCCCCTATCAGCCCTTAAAAGTGTTATCCAGTCACTCTCTTTTCCTTCAGTGTATATCCTAACATCACCACCCCTCTGATTTGGGGTGATGACCTCTAACACTCGAAACAAAAACTTGTGGTCATGACCATGCGTGACCACATGTTTAGCTAAAGCATTATGCAATGTACCCTTCCTAATGTGGTAATTATACTCTCTTATCCTATCTCTGAGTGGGCGGTTGGTCTTACCTACGTAGAAAGAGGAACACAACTGACACACTGCCAAATAGACGACATGTACGGTCATACAATTCGCCTCCACTTTAGTATAAAAAAACTCTTCTCAAATCAGGATGAAAAAACTCCACATTGCTGTCTATAAAAGGGCAAAAGTTGCAGTGACCACAGGGTCTGGTACATCCTACCTTTTTAGGATGTCTATCATGTCTTGGATAGCACAACATCCTTTTCAAGTTGTTCTTATTCCTAAAAAGAAAACGTAGAGCTTCACCTACTATCTGCCTAAGGTCATCATCGACCTGCAGGACACCCCAAAACTTACTGACAATCATCCTGATTTCAAACTGATCTGATGAAAAAGTTGTGGAGAACTTAACACAGCGATCAATCTTTTTATCCCCAGCAACACTAGGATATATGGGTCCAAAATAAGGACTGGCTACAGTCAAACGTAGATTGTGTACTTCATCCAGATGGTGGTTGACCTCGTTCACATTATACCCCCTTTCTGTTAACCTCCTTGTCAGGTTATCTAATTCATTGGTAAACCCTATATCCATAGGGTTTAACCTTGAGGCCCTAATTGCCTGTCCTTTCATAATATTCCTAAATATGAACGGTGGATGCATGCTCGTTCTCATAAGTAATGAGTTACAGTGACAGGTCTTACGAAAAACCCCTGTGTTGATAATATTATCTGGTAACCTTTCAACAAACAGATCCAAAAATTCAATCTTATGCTCAGAGAAATGCATAGTAAACTTAAGGAAGGTAGTTAGATTGTTTATCATTGTATACATAGATTGCAACTGTGCCAATGTCCCTTTCCATAAAACAAAAAGGTCCTCCACAAACCGCCGATAAAATACTACATGCTCCCTGAACAATGTTTGACAAAACAACACATGTTCCTCCCAATGGGCTAAAAATATGTTAGCGTAGCTGTTGCACAAGGTGTGCCCACGGCTACGCCATCACATTGCCTGTAAATAACATCTCTGAACATAAATAAGTTATTTTCAAGAACCAGTTCTAGAAAGTGTGTTATCAAGTCAATCTTAACATCCAAGTAGTCACTATGCTCCTTTAAATATTCTGAAACATAGGTAAGTCCTAGCCCATTCGGTATAACTGTAAAAAGGGACTGCACATCAAAGGTTACAAATATACAGTCCGCAACAGTTCCTTGTTGTTTAATACATTCATAGAGGTCTATTAAGAACTGCTTAGAGTCTCGTAATACAAAAGTATTATTATTCAAAACTTGCCTTAAATTTTTTCCTATAAAGACAGATAGATGCTCAGTTACCCACCCACGACCAGAAACAATTGGTCTCATGGGTGGGTCTTTATGTATCTTGGGTAGCCCATGTATCACAGGAATAACAGGCGCCCTGATGCAAAGGTATTCATATAACTCCTTCCCTATTAAATTACTCTTAAAAATATCCAAAAGTGTATAGCCAACATACCTAATAATATCAACATCATGTACTGTAATCACTTCATAAAACTTATCAAGCAACATCATTTCCATGGTTGTGTTATAATGCAAAGTATCCATAACTACAATCCTACCACCCTTGTCTGCTGGCCTTATAATGATGGTGGAGTCATCTTGTAATTTCTTTAAGCTTAACCTCTCCTTATAGGTAAGGTTATCAGACCTCATAGGTCTCCTATCTCTCTTGCTGTCGTAAAAGCTATATAATTCATCTTCCGTTAGTTTTAAGAAAGCCTCAACCAAAGGATGATTGGTGGGCACAAACTCACTCAAATTCTTAAATATGAACTCCCTATTATCAGTTGATTCATTACTGGAACCCCTAAACATATATTTTAACATAACATTTCTGCAAAAAATTTAATGTCTGTAATAGTATCCGTTAACCTACTCTGTGATTTTGGAATAAAATTCAACCCTTTACTCAACAGCCTAATGTCGTCAATACTAAGTATCACTTGAGATATATTGTGAACTAATGTTTGTTGGTCCACATCTTTTTCAGGGTCTGATGGGATAAGGGTTCCCCTGAAGACTTTCTTTTCTGTCTGCCTCGACTCATGGAGCGTGACCTCCGTGGGCCTTTCTCCAGGCGTGTAGGTAGAGGAAAAGACAAATCAGGGCTAATATTACTACTTGAATCTACTTGCTCTGCCCTTATCTTTGGTCTCACCACAACTTCAGATTTGCCAGCCAAAGATGTGGGTTTATCCTTATTAATGCGCACTTCAGAATATAGATCAGTGCCTGGCTGCATACTTGGATGTATAATATGTATGACATCATTAGAATCATTATAATCATGCACAAAGGCTTCATTGACAAGTGATTCCCCTCTAATCAGGGGACCACCAACATCTTTTCCTGTAGTGTTCTCTATACAAACTTCAGACCTATGAGATTAACAACATTATTACATTTAGTCACAGTACCAACAACTTCAGCTTCCAAAGTCCTAGTATTTACATTAATGTTCACATTATTATTGTCCTTAGTAATAGGGTCATGGTCAAACTTATCAGAACCATGCCTCCTATTTGTATAAACAGTAGAGGGAGTAATGGTATTATTACCATTTCTTAGCCACATAAACACATGGCCCAGTTTAAAATCCATAATGTCCCTAGTAGCCTTATGCCTTTTCTGTTGAAGTAGTTTATGTTCAAACGCTAACACACTGTCCAATATATTCTCGAAGAGTGGTTGTACTACTTCACTAGGGAATTCACCAAAGAGCGCTTGTTGTGTCATATTAATACTGTCAGTTAACTTAGCTTCCTCTGGACGAAAAAAGTCAATGAGGAGCTGCAGATATTTCCTGCTTACCTCGATATTCAAACATTGCCACTGTGCAAGCAAATCTAGATACTCTCTCTCCTGACTTGGCATCGTAAACACACAAAGCCCTCTGGGAATAATATTCCTATCCAAACAGAACTGGAAATGTAATTGTTGCGTTTGGAAACGTTTTAACTTCATAAAGTCCTTCTCCATAGCGTCTAGAAGCCTGTGCAGCTTCTCAGTGTTCACCATCTCCTCTGTGACATCATCAGATACAGCAACACTCTCAAAATACCAGGAAGCGTTGACAGTACCTTTTAAATATTGTTGAAACCTCGACTGAAGTGCCTCTTTCCTACGGTCTTCACCTCTAGGAGTATAATCTAACTCAATATTGGCCATGATCCAGCAATAAACTCACTCCTGACAGCAGCAAAACAAAAGTACAAATAAAAATGTCTGACAAACTGCTGCTTCACAGGTAAACACCCCTGCTCAGAGAAATATAAAAAATTTTGTAAAACAACCAAGTACTGAGCAGGAGTGAGAGTGAGAAAATAACAGAAGATAACAATCCAAGATGTAAAATCCACGTGGTATTGCAGACAAGAACAACGGATAAGCTTTCACTGTATCAGCTTCTTCAGATCCATGAAACAAACCTCCTAACACAAACTAGTTATATATTAAAAGCACACTGAGACAATTAAATAATTAACCTATCAAGATGATCCAACACAAACCTCTATTTAAAGGCATAGCAAACTGCAAAGAACAGAAAAAGAACAGAAAAAAACTTACTACAAGAATATAAATGCATAAAATAACTTAAAACATCCGTAAAATGACTTTAAACACTCCATAGAATATATAAAAGATTTTCCAAAACACATAAACTAATACATGAAAAAATTTTATATGTAAATACATAAAAAACTTTGAGACATAAGGACATAATGTAGGCATACACATATAAGTAATTACAAATAGTCACTTTACATGCCTGCGCTGCCTTAGGCTACGTTTTATGGATGCCCTTTCATTTAAACCCAGTCCCCTATCAGCCCTTAAAAGTGTTATCCAGTCACTCTCTTTTCCTTCAGTGTATAGCCTAATATCACCACCCCTCTGATTTGGGGTGATGACCTCTAACACTCTAAACAAAAACTTGTGGTCATGGATGTACCAGACCCTGTGGTCACTGCAACTTTTGCCCTTTTATAGACAGCAATGTGGAGTTTTTTCATCCTGATTTGAGAAGAGTTTCTATACTAAAGTGGAGGCGAATTGTATGACCGTACATATCGTCTATTTGGCAGTGTGTCAGTTGTGTTCCTCTTTCTACGTAGGCAAGACCAACCGCCCACTCAGAGATAGGATGAGAGAGCATAATTACGACATTAGGAAGGGTACGTTGCATAATGCTTTAGCTAAACACGTGGTCACGCATGGTCATGACCACAAGTTTTTGTTTAGAGTGTTAGAGGTCATCACCCCAAATCAGAGGGGTGGTGATGTTAGGATATACACTGAAGGAAAAGATGTTGGTCTCATGGGTGGGTCTTTAGGGTCTTTATGTATCTTGGGTAGCCCATGTATCACAGGAATAATAGGCTCTGATGCAAAGGTATTCATATAACTCCTTCCCTATTAAATTACTCTTAAAAATATCCAAAAGTGTATAGCCAACATACCTAATAATATCATCAACATCATCCACTGTAATCACTTCATAAAACTTATCAAGCAACATTATTTCCATGGTTGTGTTATAATGCGAAGTATCCATAACTACAATCCTACCACCCTTGTCTGCTGGCCTTATAATGATGGTGGAGTCATCTTGTAATTTCTTTAAGCTTAACCTCTCCTTATAGGTAAGGTTATCAGACCTCATAGGTCTCCTATCTCTCTTGCTGTCGTAAAAGCTATATAATTCATCTTCCGTTAGATTTAAGAAAGCCTCAACCAAAGGATGATTGGTGGGCACAAACTCACTCAAATTCTTAAATATGAACTCCCTATTATCAGCTGATTCATTACTGGAACCCTTAAACATATATTTTAACATAACATTTCTGCAAAACAATTTAAGGTCTGTAATAGTATCCGTTAACCTACTCTGTGTCTTTGGAATAAAATTCAACCCTTTACTCAACAGCCTAATGTCACAATACTAAGTATCACTTGAGATATATTGTGAACTAATGTTTGTTGGTCCACATCTTTTTCAGGGTCTGATGGGATAAGGGTTCCCCTGAAGACTTTCTTTTCTGTCTGCCTCGACTCATGGAGCGTGACCTCCGTGGGCCTTTCTCCAGGCGTGTAGGTAGAGGAAAAGACAGATCAGGGCTAATATTACTACTTGAATCTACTTGCTCTGCCCTTATCTTTGGTCTCACCACAACTTCAGATTTTCCAGCCAAAGATGTGGGTTTATCCTTATTAATGCGCCCTTCAGGATATAGATTAGTGCCTGGCTGCATACTAGGATGTATAATATGTATGACATCATTAGAATCATTAGAATCATGCACAAAGGCTTCATTGACGAGTGATTCCCCTCTAATCAGGGGACCACCAACATCTTTTCCTGTAGTGTTCTCTATACAAACTTCAGACCTATGAGACTCTGAATTAACAACATTATTACATTTAGTCACAGTACCAACAACTTCAGCTTCCAAAGTCCTAGTATTTACATTAATGTTCACATCAGTTTTTGTTTAGAGTGTTAGAGGTCATCACCCCAAATCAGAGGGGTGGTGATGTTAGGATATACACTGAAGGAAAAGAGAGTGACTGGATAACACTTTAAGGGCTGATAGGGGACTGGGTTTAAATGAAAGGGCATCCATAAAACCTAGCCTAAGGCAGCGCAGGCATGTAAAGTGACTATTTGTAATTACTTATATGCGTATGCCTACATTATGTCCTTATGTCTCAAAGTTTTTTATGTATTTAGATATAAAATTTTTTCATGTATTAGTTTATGTGTTTTGGAAAATCTTTTATATATTCTATGGAGTGTTTAAAGTCATTTTACGGATGTTTTAAGTTATTTTATGCATTTATATTCTTGTAGTAAGTTTTTTTCTGTTCTTTTTCTGTTCTTTGCAGTTTGCTATGCCTTTAAATAGAGGTTTGTGTTGGATCATCTTCTTGATAGGTTAATTATTTAATTGTCTCAGTGTGCTTTTAATATATAACTAGTTTGTGTTAGGAGGTTTGTTTCATGGATCTGAAGAAGCTGATACAGTGAAAGCGCTTATCCGTTTGTTCTTGTCTGCAATAAACTACGTGGATTTTACATCTTGGATTGTTATCTTCTGTTATTTTCTCACTCTCACTCCTGCTCAGTACTTGGTTGTTTTACAAAATTGATGATATTTTTAGTTAATATGGACTTGGGTCAGCATACAAGAGTTGCTGTCATTACCATTACAAAGGAATTCAAATTACTGGTTCTCCAACTTTTTAAGGTTTTCTTATTAGATTGTGGAATAATTTTCAAAACCATACTATGGTACCAACATTTAATTAATAATCAGTATATGGTCCTTCACCCTCGGCCACCCTAGCAAAAGTCTTACTTAAAAGTATGAGACATTTACCCCTTCTTCCTATATATTAACAAGCTTCCAGCTGATCACCCACAACTCTTAGTTACACTATATGCTATAATGTACTAATTTATCCAACAGGGCTAGAGCACTCCGCCATAAAAGCTCAACTTACAGAAGACCTTTTTAATAGTTGCCAGATCACCGAACTCCAAAAAAATCCAGGAAGTATATCCTTAACTTCAGCAAAACTAAAGCTATGCTTCTTGGCACTTTCATGAAGTTAGGTATAGTACCCTCTGACTGGATAATACAGTTGTGTAAAATCTTACTATAACATTAGATGTCATTCTCTTCACTGTTGTGGTATTCCTTATCTAAGGGGTCTCCTGCCAAGGATAGCCCAGTGTCTGGCCTGTATACCAAAACCTTTAGCTCTTTTCATACATATGCTCCCCACACAAGACATAGGGCATGAAGGTGCTGTATGGACACAAACACTCAGAACTTCTTTGGTGCCAGTCAGAAACCCATTATCATCTCAGCCCTTCTGCTAGCAGACGTGGTTACAGATAACTGCACCCTTGGCATTTCTTCTCTTCCTTTTGATACTGGTTTGGTATTGTGTTCTTGTCATTCAGAAAGGGAAAATGTCAGTTTGGGAAGCAGATTCTCCATGAAGACCATCACAACCAGTGTCATTTTTGCTTAGGTGATTCCCACGATTTTATGCAGTGTTCTATCTCTCAGGCATTTGTGCCCAAGACCCTCCATCATTGCCTTTCCTCTTTATCCATTTATCTTGAGAACCAGTGACTTAAGCTGTTGGCTAACAGTGCAATAGTGGAATCCTCCTCTCCTGAGGGACAGAATATTGGCAGCTTCACTGGGCTTAGGTGAAGAATGCTGTAACAGTGATATGGAACGACATTATTCTGGATGATAATCAGAAATGACTTAAAACTATATCTAAGCCTATTGCTAGACAAATCTGCTGTGACACTTATCAAACTTTATTTGTGTTTACCTCTCTCTCTTTTCTTCCCTCAGCATGCTGGCTGCTATCACGGGTAAAACTTTAGAAAAGCTACCTACAAATCCCATTCCTTAGACTATCTCACCTATTTTATTTAACTGCTGACTTTAGCACATACTGGAAAGAGATGCTTATCATACCTCAGTAAAGAAAGTGGTAACACTCTGCTATTTTTCCTACTCTGGACTCCTTTCATTTGTCACTTATAAGTAATGATGTAGTTGCCGCATTACAGATTTCTGTAAATGCTTTCTTACAACCATTTTCTTATCTAGCTGACATGTTTGGCAATAGACAAAGATTTGCTCTTTACTGTCAATGAACTACTTCCTGTATTTGGCACCAAAGGATTTGATTCGTTCCACCTCTGTTTTCTGTTTTGAGTTTAAGAAAGTCTCTTAACCAGTCAGTACCCCTGGATTGCATCTGAAAAGGGACACTTTATCGAGTGGGCTTACTTGGCTAACAAACAGATAAAATAAAAATAAATACAATTTCTGAAATATCTCTAATACCACTATACGTTCTCTGGTTATTTTTCTTGTCATAAGCTCCCTAAGTTTGGCAGAAACCCTTACTACTTTATGTTGCCTAATCTAACATTAATACAACAATGATGATCCAGAGGGAAGAAGAATGCAAGAAAATACCACTGTTGGTGGGTCTTCATGCAGAGAAAACATTTGAAAGAGTAAGCTAGGATTTTCTGAGCTGGACAATGGAAGAATTAGCATTTTCTGGCACAATAATAAAGTTAATTAGGAGGATATATATAAAGGATCAGAGGTAAGAATTAAAGTGGGAGGGTTCCTCTCTAAGATGTGCTTGAACAGAGGAACCAGGCGGGAATGTCCTATTTCCACTTTCATTTTTGCTTTATATTTAGAGTCTTTGCCAAAGAAAATAACCGACTTTTCAAGATATAAAATTAATTAAGATAAAACAAAGGCTATAGCCATAAACTGTGTAGCCACAGAAGGACTGGTTCAGCAATACCCATATTTATGGGTGTGAAGGCTGCCAGCCCAGCTAGAGAGAATTTTGTAAATAATCCTAAGTCATTTGTAAATATTAATAGGATTTGTAGGCTTGTTTTACAAATGTAAGAAAACTATATGTTATGATTAAACTGTATGTTCTGTACTGAGCTTCAAGACTGTAACCACAGTGCACCCTGCTGGAAAATAGTAAAAATGTGTATAAACTATATGCCAATGTAAATGTATGTTTTCATGGTAGAAATTGGGACATACTGTACAGAGTTAACTTGCAAACTCCGAGAAAATAAGTAAAGAATTTTAGGACCGTGTGTTATCTCAGCTAGTAGACAGAATGTCTTAAGCTGGGGCTTCTTTTATTGTCTGGAAATAGGTAATTACAGGTTTCCAGGGTAATTGTTTTACAACATCCAGCTTCAGGCAAGCTTCAAAGAGAGAACTGTCAGCTTCTGAGAGATAAGCATTCTTAACATAAACATGTTACAATTTAAGTTCCTCCTAGGCTAGGAAACTTAAGCAGAGGTGACAAGAATGATGTAATCTGAAATTATCCAGCAGTAATGTGTATTAGCAATTTAAGAACTATCTCAGAGTGAAAGTCAGTGCATTTTCTATTTTGTTCTGAATCTGGCAACATCACCATCACTTTGCCTTGCTCTGTAAGTAAGTTATTTAGACCCTAGTTTCTCTTGGAGATAGATACTGTAGGAATATAGCAAAATTAATTAGATGTTTTCTGTTTTTATGTGAGGCTGTCCTGCTATGTTATTTTAAAGTATTTCATGTAAATTGGGAACTCTGCTGTCACTGTGTTGATTTAGTAAGTATTATCTTGTACTTTTATTATTCATTATTAAATATTTTTAAACATTGTAATGGTGGCTGGTTTTGTTTAAGAGATATATAAGCTCTTAGTACTTGCATGTATTTGGTAACACTGTACAAGCCACTCTAATAGCCTTAGTCTTAGTCACACTTGCCATTTGGATAATAGTAACATGGGCAGTAGAACTGGATACCCTTTTGTAAGGGCCTTTATAGCAGCTGATAAGAGTGGTTGGTGGCAGGTGGTAATACCGTATAGTCTGAGGAGAAGGGGGCATATCTGGACAACCTGTACCAGCCTTCCGCAGGAGTGTCTGTGTGTTTGTATATAAAGCAAATCTCAGTGTGTGTGTGTCAGCTACTTGGGCAGGGAAACGAAGCACTGGTTGGACAGAGAGGGTGCTGGAGATTTTGGCTTGACAACTCAGCTGAGATCTTAACCCTATAGCTGTCCCAGTGGGGAGCCTTATTGGGGATCTGGAGAGAGAGGGAGAAACCAGCCCCAGACTGACTGTGATATCTGTGTTCTCTTAAGGGAAATTGTACTTTACTGTGTGTGTACTTGTTATCCTCCCAATGTGCACGTCCCTCACTGGTGTTAGTGGTGAGGATTGAGGCTCCTTGACTACTGGACCAGTGCACGAGCATCACATATTAATTGTTTGGCAGTGGAGGGATATCCATATCAAATATTAATTGATTGATAGTGGTGAGTTAGCCACATCACATATTAATTGGCTTTTAGGGGTGTGAACATTAAATTCCTGCAGCTTGTGTACAGTGATCACTGATGGCATTTTTGTACTCTAAATCAGCCAAGCAGTGAACATTCAGTGTTCATATCCATGGGCGTCAGAACCATAGAGTGAGGGACCCCCTCACCTTTGCAGCACTTGCGACCATACCTCTCAACCATACAGAGTTCCTTGATATTTACCATTTTTTTAGGGCAAAATGATAGGGTGGCATGAATTCCTGGGTGGCCCCTTCAATTTCTGATTTTTTCTTTCTTTTTTTTTCAGTTGTCATCACGCACATCACAGAGGCGCGCGTGCAGTGATGACATCAGGCAGACTGTTGACTAGGCTCACCTCGGTCAGAGTCTGACTGTCTTTACTTTGTTTATGGGCAACAGCAAATGGAGAAGCCACATTTAAGTTTTAACTTCAAGACCTGCCCAGTACAGACTGCAGCAGAGTCCAGTCTGCCCAGTGCCCAGCATCTTCATGCACTCCTGGGATGAAAAGATTTACTCTCCTTGGCAGCTCCAGGTATGTAAAAAAAAAAAAAAAAGGTCAGCTTCATATGGAAGCAAGGAAACGTTAGTACTCCCGCTCCAGTGTTGTATCGGTGTTAAACTTGTTAAAAACTTGTCTTGTTTATTTAAGGACTGTATTGTTAAACTTGTGCATTTATTTATTTTTGGGACTGTATACTATATTTACTTTAATTTTAAGGACATTCAACTGGTCCGGTGCATGCCTGCTTTTCCTGAGAACCCGGACATCACCCTGCCTGCATCCTGCTTTTCTTGACTGAGAACCCACATTACTTTGGGACTTTATACTTTAACTTAAAATTTTTAAGGACATTGAATGCGCTTTATTTGGGACAGTGTACTTTAATTTTAAGGCCGTTTGATGTCACGTCACCCTGCTCTTTCTGAGCGAGAACCGGCTTTATTTTGGGACTGTATACTTAAAACCCACTTCATTTTGGGACTGTAAGGATGTTCGACTGGTCCAGTGTGCATGCGTGCTCTTCCTGAGGACACGGACGTCACCCGTGTAGGGGACAATCCCACAGCTGGTCCAGGAAATTAGCTGCAACAAGTTAGGGATTGCTTGCCATCATGCTGACAATGAATACATTTCACTAAGTAAGGTACTGCAGTGCTGACAACAAATACATTAATACGTTTCACTAAGTTTCCTTCATTACAGTGTACTATGCACCATCATCGGAACTAAATATTATAACGTTTTAACTAACATGGCCATAATAGTGATTGCACTGCACTTCGTGGATTCCACCTTCAGATTCTTGGAAGCTGTAAACTGAAGTGCCAGTAAGTGGTTATTTGTATTTGTGACTTTTTTAAAGAAAATTATAGTGTCTTGATTCTGGCAGATACGAGTTCATCCATTGGAATTGTACTCATTAATAAAAAAAAACAAATAAGTACTTTCTACTTTCAGAGTGTAAATCTCTTAAGCAGTACTTACTGAAAGGTGATGAGTTGGTTTGGTTCAGTAATACAGGAATTGCTGTTAGGTTTAATAAGTCTGTGTTCTGGCTAATTTTCTTATTGTTAGACTTCTTTGTATTGTGCTTTGATTAATTTCCTTGCTAGTAGTTAAACTGCATTCTTACTAGGTTAATTGCATTGGAAAGTTATTTATTGTGACTAATATGTGGAGATGTAGCAAGCAGTCTTGTTAACAAAGTAGTTTGTTCATGTAATCGCTGTTTACATCAGAATAATGAACAAATAAGCCAACTTATTGATATGGCATTTTGATTCATCAGTCTAGTTAGACATTTCAGAAAAGGGAATTAATTCAGTTATGTTCACTTGAATAGCATCAAGCACTGTGTAGGCCAAGAAAACTTGATGTCACTATTACGTTAACGAGAAATCCAGGTAGATTTCAATAAATAAATAAATACACATGAAATTTTTATTTATTTATTTATTTTATTTTACATTTGTTAACCGGGATAGTCCAGCGGGATACATGTCCATTTTCAGTGGAGGCCCGGGGAGAAAAACTCCAAAGAGACAATTTGTTACAGTACATAAGGACACCAAGCAAAGCTCCAAAGAGACAAAGGTTTACAGTACATAAAGACACACTTGGGTACATATCTCATCTAGATCCATAAGGGTATCTAGTTATTGACACTTATAGGTATAAGCAACAGATACTAATAGGTATAGACTACAGACAGATACATTTAACAATAATCATTAAACAGTTTTATGTTTTTCAGACAAATACTGTTATGTGTATGTTATCAAACCTTTGATATGGTGTACATTTATATGCAAGTAACAGATAGGACTCTAGTTTAGGACAATGGTTACGATAGTCTGGAATTGAACAGGGCATGAAAGCATACCTCTCTATTTTTCAGAGCAAGAACACAAAGTCAAAAATAATGCTGTTACAAACGCCCAAAAATAGGGACACGTTTTAAATATTTCTCCTATAAACTCAGATATTTACTAGAATAACACGTTTTTGCATTATAATGTATTTTTGAGGGATATGTGAAGTCTGAAATTCAAATGTCTGCCATTATTTATTATTATTTAGTGACTTCAATCTTCATGTGAGTATCCCATAATCCCATGGGAGTGGGTGGGGTTACATAATTATGTTTGCAAATTTTGCATTAATCAGCGCACAGATTTGTACCTATTTTTCATGGGCCTTTGTCCAGATTTTTGATGTTTCCAAGTTGAGAGGTATGCTTGCAACCTCTCCGTTCTGAATAACTCGTCATCACGTGCACAATGACGTCAGCATGCCATGCGCCTGTTTCAATACTGGGAGATACAG
This sequence comes from Protopterus annectens, assembly GCF_019279795.1. Classification (NCBI taxonomy): domain Eukaryota; kingdom Metazoa; phylum Chordata; order Ceratodontiformes; family Protopteridae; genus Protopterus; species Protopterus annectens. The sequence goes on along the minus strand of NC_056743.1, from coordinate 517,963,110 downwards.
GATTCATCTGTCGCAGGAGGATTTACTTTCTATTATGCACTATGCTGTTCGGGCAGTTTATTCTCTTTAACCAAAGAGCTGAGCCGTGGATTTAACTGCAGAGCTGAGCCGCGGCTGTCTTTACATGCTGTTCAGACAGAAGGATTTCTTTATGCAGAGCTGCTGTGCTAGACGAAGGTACTGTCTTCAGCATTATATAGATTTGGATTTAGAGAGGTGTGTGTAAACATGTCCCCAACAGGATACATCTGGTGGCTAGAGGTACACAGGCTCAAACCCTGTACCTTGGGTGCAGGTAAAAAGAGCCTAAAGTCCCTAGCCACCATCACTTGTGAATTTATGCCTCACATTTTTGTTTTGCTCCTCATTAAATCTCTGGTTTTCAGGAGCAGTAAAACAAAACCTTTTATGTTAGCAATTTTCTAAGTTTATAAGATCAGTATTTGAAATGTGTCCCAATTTTGGGGCTGTATTCCCCCATTATTGGCTTTGTTCTGTATTTTTGTGCTAAGAGGTTGAGAGCTATGGTGATAAGTGAGAACTGAATTCACTAAATGATAGCCATTTAAGTTTGTCTTCCTGTCTTTCAGGAAACTGCTGATTTAGCTTAGTGGTATGTTGCTATAACTGTAGTACACAGGGGTCTGGGTTCAAGACTTGGCAGTGAAATATACAGTGGTAACACAACATTTTATGCAAGCAACTTTCCAAAATTATACAAGCAATGTTTCAAATGTGTCCCTGGTGTTTGGTCTTTTGCCCCTCCCAGTTGAAAATAAGTGTAAGAATCTGTGCAACATGCCTATGGCTTACACTACTGTGATTCTGTATTTGTATTTTATATATATATATATAATATATATATATATATATATATATATATATATATATATAATATATATTGTGTGTAGAAGTAGACTGTTATCATGTAAATGTTCTCAATAGGGCAGTTTTGTCATTATTGGTGCATGCATTTTGCTTCATTGCCTACTGGAAAAATGTTCAAACAATAAATTTAAAATATGCTCTAACTTACGTCTAACAAGTGGGCTGTATTATACAAGGAATATAATTTAATAAAGTCAGGAATGTGTATCAAAGAATGCATATATGTTTTTGTTTTGTGCACAAGGGGCCTCTGATTTGAAAACAGCCCAAAGGTAATCTTTATCCACCACTGGCCAAATGCATTTTCTTTGGATGTGGTGTGGGTTTTAATGGTGTTTCAATGAATGTGAGTTTCAAGGGCACATCAGTTTTAATGCCAAGTCTATTTTCATTGTTTAGCAGATATCTGTTAGTGTTTGTGCATTGTGCTATAAAATGTAAAAAAAATAAAATCCAAATAATCATTGTAGAAGTAAAGCAGTATGCACACATTAGTGTTTATAGAAATGGGGTGAAATAGCCAGGTAATGGGCTAATATACAATTATCAGCCATGGGATAGTTAAGACCAATCAGAAAATGTTAATTCAAGAATCAAGCACCAAAAGGGAATTGGCTAAGCTTAAAAAGTCCTCCAAGTGAACCTAAGTTGTCTCTAGTAAATAGTTATAAAAAATTGCCCTTTTGAGATCACTAAGTGTCCCTCTCACCCTCTGCCCCCACCCCCTCAGTCTTCAACATCTTCCGTTGCCTCTGTTCATATCACAATTGTTTTATTTCTTTTGTTAGCTAAGTTAGTCAGGGAGAGCAGGCAAGCATGTCAGCAGAGGAGTATGGCAAGCTGACAAGGAACTTTAAAACAGGTTGCAGAAAAACAAAAAAATGAACACAACCACACTAAATGGGCTAAAGAACATTTTTAAATATATTGTCAAAAAAATGTTTAAGCACTTTCATCAAGGTTAAAACACAGACTTCATCAGAAATGTAGTTTAAAAAACATGCATTCATTAAATACAGTTTCAAAGCTGACAAGGAGCCATTTGGCTGAGATGTGCCAGGCTAAAGGACTGGTGCATGGAAACCTGACAAAAGCAGACATGATTGCAGCTCGGTCATAGCTGCAACAGAGAATAGCAGTCAGGAGGACAATCAGACTGGTCGTGGAGATGTACAACACTCAGAGAATGTACAGCTCAACCTTTCTACAGAAGACTTAAAAATCTGTCTGGAGATAAAGAGATTTGAGTTAGAGGCCAAGCGTTTGGAAACAGAAGCAGCAGAGAGACTGAGGCATCTAAAGACTGAGGAAAATGTGAAACTGCGACATCTGCAGGCTGAGGAGAATGAGAAACTGCTACGTCTGGAAGCTGAGGAAGGGGAGAGGCAGAGGCAACATGGAAAGGAGATGCTGACTCTTCGCCAGAGTCATGGAGGTAATGGGGAAGGGAGTAACCGAACCCCACAAACAACAAAGGTCAGCAAATGTCTTCCACAGTTTACAGAGGTTGATAAATTTGATAGTTTCATTCATATGTTTGAGAGAGTATGTAAGCAGTATAATGTTGACCAAGGGCTCTGGGTACAGTTCCTGACCCCCTAACTCTAAGATAAAGTTGTAAATATTCTTTCCAAACTATCTGGTGTTGAGTTTTTAAATTATAATGTAAAAACTGTTTGCTAGAACTTTTTAAGATAACACCTGAAGCTTATAGGAAAAGATTTCATGAGCATAGATGCAAAGCAGATGAAAGTGTTGTGTGAATATGCTGCTGAACTGAGCACTTATTTTCATAGGTGTGTGAGTGGATGTCAGGTCACCACTTTTGAAGGGCCTGCAGACCTTTTGGTGAGGGAACAAGCTCTTAGCACTTTACCTGAAGACATGAGGATCTTGGTTAGCTGATAGACAATGCCTTACTCTAGATGATTTGAGGAAGAAGGGAGACCTATACCTAGGAAGCAGGGCATCACTGCAAAGCAAAGGGACACCCAGTGCTGCTCATGGGTCTAAGGGAAACCATGGTGGGCAGCTCAGACTGCCCCAACAGAATCTGCCAGTAGCAGGGGAAGCCACTAGTCCAGGTACATGTCCAGGACCTAGGGTTAAATGTTTTGAATGCTACCAGTGGGGCCTTGTAGCATATAGATGTCCACAGAGGCAAGATGGGGAACAAAAGGTGAGGGACCCAGTAAGTGGGAATGACAAAATGCGAAGAGTAGGTTGTCTTGAGACAACAAGGGTACCATACTACCACAAGAGATTATATCCTATCTTAATGAATGGCAAGGAGACCAGTGTTAAGGGAGACACAGCCTCTGACACAACCATTGTGAAGCCTGCAATGGTCACAGAGGAGCACTACTTGTCTGGGCAGTCTACTCCAGTCAGAGCTTTAGGAGGGACCCCATTCCAAATACCTTTGGCTAGGGTTCACCTTGACTGGGAGGGTGGAAAAGGAAGCCAGCAAGTAGGTGTGTTTCAGAATATCCCTGTAGATGTCGGGATAGGGAATGATTTTGATAATGCAGTACCATGTGTACATGCAGTTACATGCAGTCAGGCTTGGAGACAAGCATGTGGGTCTGGCAGCCTGAAGGAGACCCAGACAGACCACACACTTACACCGAGGACTGGTGAGGAGGTTACTTCAGGTAGGGAGCTAGCCTGTAGAAGTGAGACTGAAAGTGAGCCACAGCTGCTTGTTGGTAATGATGTTCCCTTGGACAGAGGGACTGAAAGGGTAGAGGTAAGTAGTAGTACCCAGGCTGACAGTGAGGCACCGCTGTCAGAGGATAGCAGACTTCCTGTGGAAGGGAGCTGGGAAGGGTCAGAAGGAGAGTTGAGACAGGTTCAGCTCTCAGACCCTACATTACAAGACCTGAGAGAGGTAGCTAGTGAGGCACCTGAATCTCAAGGGAAGGGGGACCAGTTTAAGAGGGAGTGGGACAAAGGGTTACTGTATAGAGAGTGGACCCCTGAGGGAGGGATAAAAGGTGAGAGAATACAGCAGTTGGTAGTGCCTAGAGGCTACCATCTGGTGCTTCTTGCCATAGCCCATGATATTCCCTTTGCAGGTCATATTAGCATAAAATGTACAAAGAGATGTATTATGCAGAACTTTTACTGGCCTGGGATTTCCAGAGATGTAACAGGGTACTGCAGGACCTGTGAGCAGTGCCAAAAGGTAGGCAAGGCAGGAGACAAGGTGAAAACTCCTTTGATGCCTTTGCCTGTGATTCAGGAGCCATTTCAGAGGGTATCTATGGATATTGTGGGGCCTCTGAGTACCCCAAATTCCACAGGGAAAACGTATATCCTAGTGGTAGTAAATTATGCTACAGGATACCCTGAGCCAGTGGCTTTGCCTTCCATTGAGGCGGAAAAGGTGGCAAATGCTTTGTTACAGATTTTAGGCAGGGTAGGTTTCCCAAAAGAAATACTGACTGACAGAGGTGCCAATTTCATGTCAGACTTGCTGGCTTGTCTGTGGAAGTACTGTGGGGTGAAGCAACTAAAGACCATCCCTACCATCCCCAGACTAATGGTCTTGTTGAGAGGTTAAACTCTACACTCAAGTTGCTGTATGAGCATAGGGTGAGAGGGCCTCTAGATTTAATTCGAGATGAGTGGGAGGGGGAGGGGGAATCCCACAAGGAGTCTGTTGTGGCATATGTCCTAAACCTCAGAACAAGGCTCAGGGAAGTCATGGGCTTGGCCCAAGAGTACCTGGCAGAAGACCAACAGCAGAAAAAGGTCTGGTATGACAGGAATGCTCAGGCTAGAGAGTATGCTATAGGGCAGCAGGTAATGGTTCTCATTCCTGTCAGAGCTCAGCCTTTGGGGGGCTCTTTTTGGCTTGTATGAGTTCACAAAGATGCCCTTTGGAATGAAAAATGCCCCAGTGACTGCCCCAGCAGGAGAGTTTTTCCCTTGCTTACCTAGATGATATTGCCATCTACAGCCATTCCTGGCAAGAGCACCTTCAGCATGTCAAGGAGGTGCTGGGCAGATTACAAAGGGCAGGGTTGACCATTAAGCGCAGCAAATGTCAAGTGGGAATGGCAGAGGTCTCCTACCTGGGACATAGAGTGGGGAGTGGTAAGATCAGGCCAGAACTGGCCAAAGTGGAAGCCATTTAAGCATGGCCTGCACCTCTTACCAAAAAGCAGGTGAGGGCATTCTTAAGGACAGCAGGGTACTACAGAAAGTCCGTCCCCAGTTATAGTCCTATAGCTGCTCCCCTCACAGATCTGACAAGGAAAAACAGGCCAGATAAGGAAGCGTGGACCCCAGCATGTGAGCAGGCATTCCAAGATCTTAAAGAAGCTTTGGGAGGACCCCAGCATATGAGCAGGCATTCCAAGATCTTAAAGAAGCTTTGGGAGGACCCCCTGTCTTATCCAGTCCAGATTACAGCAAAGGGTTTGCTGTGCAGGTGGATGCTTTGAACCATAGGGTGGGGGCTGTACTTAGATTTCTTCAGAGGGAGAAAAGCACCCAGTGGTTTATCTCAGTTGTCGGGTCCAACCCAGGGAGGAATGTTATGCAGCTCTAGAAAAGGAATGTCTAGCCATAGTGTGGGCACTGCAGAAAATTCAGCCTTATCTGTATGGAAGGAAATTCACTGTAGCTACAGATCACACTCCCCTAACATGGTTACATTGAACCAGTCAGCAAAATGCCAAGTTGCTAAGGTGGAGGCTAGGGTTGCAAGCATATGATATGACAGTGCTACACCATAGAGGGGTTAGCAATGCCAATGCAGAAGGGCTCTCAAGACAGGGAATGGGGTAAGGTATTCTCAGATAGGCTCAATCCTCTCAAGCAACGTTTCTTAAGGGTCACGTGAAAAACTAGCTTGAGTTCTCGGGGTTGTGAAGGCTGCAAGCCCAGCTAGATAGAATTTTGTAAATAATCCTATATCATTTGTAAATATTGATAGGATTTGTAGGCTTGTTTTACAAATGTAAGAGAACTATAGAAGTATATCCAACAAGGTCCATGAACTCCATGCCACCATAGACTTGTACTCCCCAGATATAGTCAGCCTGAAAGAAACCTGGCTAAAACCTCACATTATCAGTGAGCAAATCCTCCCTACCGGTTATGGCATACTAAGAGTAGACCAGCTACACAAGAAAGGAGGCAGTATAGCTATAATATTTAAACAGCATCTAAACATCCAGATCTAAAAATCATCAGCTCCACAAATAGGCAATGAAGAAATAATATATACCAACTTCAAAATAAGCCAACATAAAACCATCAACATAACTGGATGCTACTTTCCACCTGGCCAAAACATCCCTCCACTAGAAAACTTCCTCAGTTGGACTACCTACCATCTCCCCCAAGAAACTATAATTTAAAGGATTTCAATATTGACTGGCAATTCTGTTCTGGCAACCATCCAAACCATCATCTAAACCTTCATGTCTTCACCCAACTAGTCCAGTCGCCAACCAGGATAAATAAAAACTCCAACAAGCACACTACCATGGATTGGATACTAGTCAGTAAGAGTCCCCAAGTCATATATAGCAGGCTGCTTATCAGATAGCCTCACTGATCACTCCCCAACATTCCAAATCAAAAAACACCTATACCAAGTTAAACCTGTCATCTACCATCAAATACGTACAAAACTAAACTTTAACCCACTCACATTCATCTCATCCCTCAAATAATGTAACTGGCATCCTCTAAAGTACCTCAGTCTTGATGACGCAGTTTAATTTTTTAATACTACCTTCCTGAGCATCCTTAATTACCACACCCCCAAAAGACTTTCCAGAACCAAAGCACAACCCTCCCCATGGCTACAGAAAACCACTAAATTAGAAATGAAAAACAGGGATAAAGCCTGGGAGCACTGGCGCAAAACCAAAACCCCCTCAACTACACAGAAATTCCTAGAACTATGCAATTGAGTCAAAAAGCTAATACAACAGGACAAATTCCACTACTACCACTCTGCCCTAGACTCCTCCCAGCACAACCCCAAACAACTCTGATCCTCCATAAACTCCATCCTCCACCCAGGTAAAGTCAGTACCCCTCCTCCTAACATCCCTCACTCCTCCAAATATATTGCTACCTCATTCAACACGCACATCACACAAACCATACTATCACTAGCTAAAGAACACAACCCCCCTCCACTCCAACCCACACCTTCAACTAGTAATCTCCCCACTGTCTTCTCTTTTTCTCCTATTCCTACCGCCAACATAAAAAAACTCTTAACTAAACTTAAGCCCACCAAATTAGCAGCAGACAACCTCCCAAGTGAATACCTACAAATCGCAGCTGATGCTCTGGCCTACCCAGTATCCATCTTGATTAACCGACCTCTGTCCGAAAGTTACATTCCCACACTATGGAAAGTATCACATATAATTCCCCTCCACAAAGGTGGCCCCTCTACAGAACTAACCAATTACCACCCCATAGCTATTCTCTCTCCACTCCAAAATACTAGAGGGATGCATTCACTCTCAGGTCTCACTCTAACTCCTTACTAACAACCTCCAGTACTCAACATGGTTTCTGACCAAACCATAGCACCACCACTGCCTTACTCTCCTTTACTAACACTATCCTTCAACATAAAAACAATAGCTATCTCTCCTCTGCTACTTTCCTAGACCTACCTAAAGCATTCAACATGGTCCCACACAAACAACTCATCTCTGTCCTCAATAACCTATCCTTCTTTCAATCAGTCACCAACTGTTTTCAGAGTTACCTGTCTGACCGCCAACAATTTGTTGTATGGCAGAATGACGTATCTCCCCATCTACCTGTCTCTATAGGGGTTCCCCAAGCATCCATCCTTGGACCCCTACTCTTCTCTATTTTCACCAATAATCTAGCCTCTGCCACCAAACATGGCACACTCATACAATGTGCACATGACTCAACCATCATCTGCTCAGCCCAGTCCCTACCCAAACTGCAAAAAGTCACACAGGAAGCCTTTTCCTCTGTTGAAACTTGGTTATCCGATGCCCATTTAATACACAACCCAAACAAAATTAAACTACTCATATTCCAACCCACCAAACATACTCAAAACAACTCTCACTTTAACATCACAGCAAAAGACAACACCACTATACACCCAACAGAACACACCAAATTGCTAGGAGTTGAAATAGACAAACTAAAAGTTGACATTCACATATCCATAACCACAAAAAAGTCCACAAAAAACTAGGAGCATTATACAAAAATAAGCAACTTCTCACCAAAGCAGCAAAGATTTCAGTAGCAAATTCCCACCTTATCTCCACCCTAGTTTATGCCTCTCCAATATATACCAATCTAAGGCAATGCGATCTAAACAAGCTCGAGACCTGCTACAACAAAATCGCCAAATTCGCCACAGGGGCATCCTACCATAGTCACCACTGTCTCTCCCTTCCTGAACCGGGCTGGCTTGAACTCCCTCATCTCCTTCAATGGTATCAACTTGCACTCACCCACAAACTAGTAAACCATCCACTAAAAGTCCCATCCCTCCAGAATCTACTCCAACCCTATTGCACCACCAAACCACTAAGATCCAGCAACAAAAATCACTTACAGTTCACTAAAGCCAATAACTCTGCTGGAGAAGCACTATTCTCTTGCGCCATAGCCAAATTATGGAACTCCCTCCCACCCACAATTACCTCTGTACCATCATGCACCCACTTTAAGACTTTACTAAAAGCACTCCAAAAAACATGCTGGCTATGCCCTTGCAACTCCCCCTCTAATATCACCCACCCCATCCACCCACTACCTTTCTTTCCACCCCAGTAACTACCTTGATTACAGCAAGCTTGGATGCTCATAAGCCTAACTACTTATTATACGGCAAGAACTTCTTATTGCAATGGTTGTTAATGTCTTATGTACTTCGCAGATGATAAAGATTCTAGTTGTCTACTGATGTACTATGTTCTTCATCTGTAACTATGTTTGTAATTTTTAATTGCTATGTTGGTCATATTAATTGCTATGTAAATCCAGTGTAATTACTGTCTGTATATTTTAACTGTGGAGCTTTTCTCCCCAGGCCTCCGCTAAAAATGGACCTACATCCAGTCGGACACTCCCGGTCAACAAATGTAAATAAATAAATAATAAAAAACAGCCTTTATAGGAAGCCAATGATGAAGAATAACCTACTACACAACAAAAGCATGCACCCTAGCCATATGAAACGCAATGTACTAAAAGGGCAGGTTTTTAGAGTTATGAGCCTCCACAATGATGAAGCACAACTGAATTTAGCCTTGTTAAATCTTAAACAAGAATTTTTGGAAAGGGGTTATAAGGAGAGGGACATAGTAAAGGGTATTGAAGAAGCATGGGCATGCAGACAGAACAGATGTAGACCATATTATAGCCAAACTAATGTCATGGATGAGGAAAATGTGATGGTATCAGAAGGTAATAATCGTACTATAAGTAATTATTTGAAAGTAACATTGCCCTAGTCCAGTGATGTAGGTATCTTCTGTAACATTATACAAAGAAACTGGAATATTCTCACCACAATAGAATAAAAAAATGACATTACTAATCATCCCAGTTTCTCTTTTATCAACAATAAATCTCTAAAAAGGCACCTATGCTATAAGGCTAGCCAGGAAAAAAATATGCTATATTCAGACAGACTGGGCACCTACCCTTGTAGAGGATGCTCAGCATGTAATCACATTTTTAGTGGCAGACAATTTACACATCACCAGTTAGGCACGAAAATTCATTTTAACTTTTATGCAGATTGCACAACTAAAAATATAATTTATTTTAGCTTTTGCACAATATGTTATATGTATTATATTGCTAAGACTAACCGCGCTTTAAAAAAAAAAGGATATTGGAGCACTTTAGAGACATTAAAAACAGGAAGCTGGAAAATGCATTGGCACATCACATCATAGAAAAGGGAGATGAACATTGCTTTACGTTTTTTGTTCCTCCGGGGAATCTCTTCACTCTCTCAGGGAACATTTTCAATGGGAATCCCAAGACTACCCACAGTCAAAGAAATGACTTAGAGAGTTTCTGGACATGCTCCAGCACAGACACATGGCCATCCCACCTATTCTAGAAGTGGTTGATGATGTTTTCCTTGAATCCAGTTTAGCCCCTGATGCCCTGCCTCCTGCTCCAGCTAAACCTGACAGGTACTACAGAGTACCGTATTCTCAGAAATACCTATACAGGAACCCTGCTGCAGACCCCGAGGTCATTACACAGGGACCCAAAGGAGCTAAGACTAGTTCTCCCAAGAATCCTCTTCCTTCTGACTAAGACTCCTGAGATCTGGACATATGGGGTAAGAAAGTATACACCTCTGCAACCTTAGCTATCACAGCACTCAAGTGTCAGTTCCATATGTTAAAATATCAACAACACACTTTGGAACAATTAAAACAGACGACTGCTACCTGTCCTGATGGTGCCAACTCTAAAGAGCTGGCAGAATTACTACACTTTGCTGGTCAAGTGGCCAAGCACTATTTACAAAGTGGATATGATGCCCTAGAAACTTCTACCAGGGCAGCAGTGACAGGATCTGTTATTAGAAGACATGCATGGCTGAAGGAACAACCTCTCCCTGATCATGTCAAGTCTAAATTTATTGATGCACCCCTAGACAAGGAACGCCTGTTTGGGGAAAAAAGCTGAAGAGGTGCTTAAAAAGATGGAAGGCAAAGCAAGCGCTATGCAAACACTAAAAGATTTCTTTCAGGTTCGACCCCCCCAGATTCAACAGGAACTTCCCCTCTAAGCACTGGGCCTTCCCTGCACCCATCTGACAGGGCCAAAGCAAGCCCCGCAGGGACAGCACATCCAGGCCCCTTTCCCAGGGCCAGCAAAGAAGCAAACAATCCGCTTCTAAGGCAGGGAGTTCTAAGCCAAGCTTCTATGTTAAACACTCACAATGACTCTCCCTTCCTCCTTTGCCCTCCTTTCACTCATCTAAAACTAGGAGGAAGGCTCAGCCTCTTCAAGGGCAACTGGGTCTCTATAACCAAGAACCAATGGGTATTAAAAATCATTTCTCAGGGATACAGATTCTCCTTCAGAAAACTCCCAATTCCAAGAGGGTACCCTGACCTCCCCCCAAACCAGTGGGCAGAGGCATTAAAACAGGTAAAAACACTAATATCCCAGGGGGCAGTAGAACCTGTCCCTCTGGATCAAACAGGAAAAGTTTTTTACTCCAGACTATTCTTGTACCCAGAAAAGAGGGCACGTGGCGCTCCATCCTGGATCTGTCCAAACTGAACACCTCCGTGGTGGTCCCCAGATTCAAAATGCTAACCTTGCAGCAGCTCCTGCCTATGCTCACACCAAATGCCTGGCTGGTGACATTAGACCTAAAAAGATGCCTACCTCCAACATATCTATCAGGGAATCATGCAGAAAATTCCTGTGCTTCAGAGCAGGCAATCAGCATTTTCAGTTCTCTGCACTGTCCTTTGGCTTATCTTCTGCTCCCAGAGTATTCACCAAATGCTTGGTCTCAGCCACAGCATTCTGCAGACAGAGAAATATACAGATTTACCCTTACCCGGATGACTGCCTCATTCAGGTGAACAGCAAAGAAAAATTGCTCCAGGATCTTCTCTTTGCCAAAAAACTTCGAACTTCCCTGGGTTTTACCATCAACGAGAAAAAATCAAAGCAAAACCCTACCAGCAAAACTGTTTTCCTGGGAGCTGTACTAGACACAGCAACTCTTATGGCTTTTCTGTCCCCAGGAAAGCAGTGCTTCCTGCCTCAATACTTCACCCAGCTGGCTTCCAGAAGTCACCTCACTGCGTGGAAGTTCCTGCAAGCCCTGGGATACGTGGCATCTTGCATCCTTCTCATCCCTCTTACCAGGCTTGACGAGAAAACTTCAGTGGTACTTAAAGAACCTTTGGTGTCAGCACTCTCAGTCCCTAGAGACCACTCTCCCTCTGATCCCTTGCATAAGGGATGAATGTCTCTGGTGGGCAGGCCTGTGCCATGAACAAGGGTCTTCCCTTCATCCTCTGCCCTTCCGGCCAGACCATCACCACCAACACCTCAGACATTGCCTGGGGCACTCACCTAGCAGACAGGTGTACCCAAGGCCTTTGGAATGCCCAGCAACTTCACTTGCACAGCAACCAGAAAGAAATGTTGGTAGTGCAAAATGCTCTGACTTCCTTCCAACCCTTTCTCAGGCTAGGGGTGCTCCTTATAAAAACAGATAAAATCACAGTAATGTGGTACATCAACAAACAGGGGGGCACCCAGTCTTACCCCCATGCAGGTTTGCCATGAGTCTGTGGCTCACAGCCACATCCTTTGGGCTACACCTGACTTCCCAATACTTACCAGGGATCAACAACACACTGGCAGACCACCTAAGCAGAAGCTTACTGGACATCCAAGAATGGCACCTCCACAGAGAAATCTTTCTGCAAATCACTCAGGAGTGGGAGACCCCAGAGGTGGGCCTCTTTGCCCTGCACCTCAAATACCAGCTGCAGTTTTGTACCAGGGAGTATCACTTCCTAGCATGAAAGGTGAATACCTTGACCTTCCCCTGGACCTCACTCTTTGTGTACATATACCCTCCTCTATCCCTTATTCCCAAGGTTCTGATAAAAATAAGGGAGGAGAGACCAAAGGCCAACCTCATTGCTCCTGATTGGCCCAGACAGCATTGGTACCTCTTACTACGCAGTCTGACCTCACAGCCTCTGAAGCTGCTTCCCCTAAGGTCAGACCTCTTGACTCAGGAGAGAAAAGGTACTGCACCCAGACTTACAGACTCTCAAACTTTCGACATGGCGCATACACTAAAAACTAACAAGAAGTCACTGTTAAGCAAATAGGTCCTGGACATCATCACAGAGGCCAGAAGGCCCAGCACAAGAAAATCTTATGCAGGAAAATGGAAAGGATTCTGCTCCTGGAAACAATCTAAAGGGAGCAGTACCTCCCAACCTTCCATCCCTCTCATTCTGGATTACTTAGCAGAGTTGCTCAATAGTGGCCTCTCCTTCTCCTCTATTAATATCCATGCCTCACAGCCATCTCTGCCCATTATAGGTTCATAAGTAAATACTAGGCTATCTGCCCAAGGGCATCAATAAGCCTAGCAGAATGTGTTGGCTTTCGCTGCCCACTTAGTTTTAGTTCTCTGTGCCTCTGTCCAGCAGAACCACTGCAGTGATCCCCAAGGTAAATTTTCTGTTTATGATTCAGACCCACCCCTCTTCTCTCATCCTTTGATTAAGCAATTCCTCAGAGGGGCTTCTAATATCAGGCCTCCCAGAAGACCTCCTACTCCACCCTGGGACCTGAATTATGTTCGAGAAACTAACCTCACCTCCTTTTGAATCTGCAGCTTCAACAGAATTGAAATACCTCTCCTGGAAGACCGCCTTCCTACTAGCTATCACCTCAGCCAGAAGGGTCGAAGAATTTCAAGCTCTCATGGCTGTGGAGCTCTACATAATTTTCCATGCAGACAGAGTCTCCCTGAGGACTAATCCCTCCTTTATGCCCAAGGTGTATCTGATGTGACCCTTAACCAGGCCATACACCTTCCCACCTTCTTTCCAAACCCTCAAAACAAAGGTGAAAGAATTCTGCATTCACTAGACATGCACAGACAACTCAGATACTACCTGGACCACACTAAGCCATTCAGAAAAACTGACCAGCTTCTGGTAAGCTATGCCCCAGGGACAGAGGGGAAGCCCATCTCCAAACAAACCATTTCCAAATAGGTTTCACACTGTATCCATTTTTGCTACATACTACATGGCAAACCCATCCCTAAGTCGATCCGTACACACTCCACTAGGGTTACATCCACTTCCACTGCCTTCCTCAGGGGAGTACCTACCAGGGACATATTGGAAACGGCCACCTGGACCAATGTCCATACCTTTACAAACCATTGCCACATACCTCTCTTTTCTAAGTCTAGGGCAGGGTTTGCCTCTGCAATCCTGCAGTGCCTCCTGACGCATACCTAGGACTCTATCTACCCTTCCACCCTTTACCTCAGCTTTGGGAATCCTCCCACAGGTGATGACTGCAACAGTGAAGCATGAAGAACATAGTACAGTTGTGTACATTTTCCATAATGTTCGAGTGTATTCACTGTTGCAGTCTAGGTTTCCCTCCCTCCATCCTCCATTTCACATCTTCACCCAGGGGGACACAGGCTTCCCAAGGTGGCTCTTAGCCTCCAGGACCACTACACTCCTTTCCCTTGTGCTTCTGATGGGTAAGGGCAAGAAAAACTGATATAATGACGTTGGCTGCCTTGCTTTATAGTGCTGATGACCTGATGTCAGACCACAAGTGACAGCAGCCGGCGCACAAAACACTGACTCTGGTATTTGGGCTGGCCGAGGGCTACCACAGTAGGGATAACCCACAGGTGATAACTGAAACAGTGAATACACTGGAACATCTACATTTATGGTAAGTGTACACAACTGTACTTTCTTGTGAGGTCTCCTCAAGTACTCCTGAGTTATTTTGCCAGTTACTGTACTGGAACCTTGTCCATACGTTAATTCTGTATCCCACTGTAAAGAAATATTGGTCTTGACATAATGCAAGACACTTTAAAAGGCTACAGACTGGGAAAATGAGAAGATACTGACTGAAGACTGAACTGTTTTGTATGAGCAGCAGTTTCCTCTTTTCCAAAATGTATCTGTTGTAAACAAATATTAGTTTCAAATGAGAAAACTGGCTCCACTGACTACTTAGTTATAAAAATGATATACTCACACACACAGACACACAGACACACACACACACACATATATATATATATATATATATATATATATGTAATACATATACATGTACTGAAAAAAAAGTGTTGCAATTGGTGACATACATTCACATAAATGCATTGCTCTCAAGTAAGACAACAATTAGGCACTTCCTTCTATCTGTCTTTGAACAGAAAGGAATACAAAATACAAATGTTCCTGTCAAGCTTATCAGTACTGTGCTGAGATAAGAAGAAAGAAACATAATGATGGTGCACAAACTCTATGTAGCTTATCTGGAAGCATCCAGTGTTGATTTATTGTACAACCACTTGGTAGGAAGTGATTTGTTTTGATTTATATTTTATGTTTTTAACTCTAAATTTCACTGTTTGTTGGAAGAAAGGGATAGATTAGAGACAGGAACATTAATTTTGATTTCTATTTTATTTTAACTGCATTTTTCACTGCTTGTTGGAAGAGATGGATGGATTATAGACAGGAAAAATATTTTGATTTATATTTTATTTTTTACCTCTGATTTTCACTATTTATTGGAAGAAAGAGAGAGAGAGATTATAGACGGGCACATGTTAGTTATACCAAGGGGTCTATTCAGCTATAAAGCCATACAGACTGTAGACAGGACACTCCAGAGCTAATCTGAAAACATCTAGTGTTGGTTTGTGATTTATTGTACAACTGTTTGGCAAGAGAAGATTTATTTTTGTTTGTATTTTATTTTTTAGCTCAGCGTACTTTATCTAATATTTATTTACATATTGCGTGTATGATTTTTACATATAATTTGACTTAAATTAATAATTGTTTTAATTTCTTTGAATTATGAGGTTAATGATTCTGATTCTTCTTTTTTTAACTGTTCGATTGTAGCTGAGAATGAATTCCTTAAATGACTGTGTCATGAATGATTTGCTAGGTCACAAGTATCTTTCTCACTGTACTACATGCTATGCATATATAAAGGTAGCATCTGATGAGATTGCAGGCTTGTGTTCCTTATGTCAAGGTGGATGATGTGCTTAGTAGTAGTTGTAGTAAATCAGGCACAGCGGATATTATTGTCGCCTCACAGCAAGAAGTTCCTCAGTTCAGTTCTCAGCTGAGGTGCCTTCTGTGTGGAGTCTACATGTCTCTCTGTCTTCACATGTGTTTCCTCCTGAGTCTCTGTTTTCCTCCCACATTCCAAACACATGTAGTACGTTGGTTGGGCACTCTTACTTGGTCACTGGTGTGTGTGTGTGTGTGTGTGTGTGTGTGTGTGTGTGTGTGTGTGTGTGTGTGTGTGTGTGTGTGTGTGTGTGTGTGTGTGTGTGTGTAAGGACTACTGCAGAAGGACTAGCCACCTGGCAGTGTAAACCTTCGCTCTAGGTTCATAGGTAAGTACTAGGCTATCTGCCCAAGGGCATTTATAAGCCTAGCCAGAGAGTGTTGGCTTTCACCACCCCCTTAGATTAGTTCCCTGTGCCTCTGACCAGCAGAGCCATTACTTCCCTGCGCCTCTGTCCAGCAGAGCCACTGCAGTGATCCCCGGGGTAAATTTTCTGTTTACCATCCGCCCGTCAAGGTTTCTCTTGAAGAGTGCTAGTGAGGGGCTCTGCCTGATGTATATTGGAATCTTGTTCCAAAGCATGGGGAGTCTCTGGGTCAGGAATCTATCCCTCCAGCACATCCTATTTATCGTTGTGGTAAGGTTTATATCCCTAGAGCGTGTGGCTCTCAGGGATTTTTTTTTTTTTTTTAGGTGGAGCATATCCATCAATTCTGGGTTGGACATGGCCTTGTATGTCAAGCAGAGATCACCTCTGAGTAAGCGGTATGCAACCGAGTACATCTGGAGTTTCTTTAGTCGGGCTGCATGGGACATCTGTTTGAGGCCAGTAATACTCTTGGTGAGGTACTTTTGTGGTCTTTCCAGCTATTGCAGGTGTCTTGTAAGGTACATCCCAAATGGGGCATTGTATTCTATAATGGGTCTAATAAGTGATGAGCAGAGAGGCACAATAACCTCCTTTGTTCTGGATGCGAACCCTTTTGAGATTAGGTGGGCCACGTAGAAGGATTTTCTAACCACCTTGGCAATATGATTATCAAAGGAGAGATTGATATCTACTTGGGTCCCCAGATCCCTTATTACTTTTTCTGTATTTAGGGGACTGCCACCTATGTGGTAGTTCACGGGATGACTATGCACTTTTTGGCATTCTGCTTGAGGCCATAATTTTGACAACAGGTATCCGTCTCAGTGAGACCCTTCAGGAGGGTGTCTTTATCAGCCGGAGAATCAGTTATGGCCCCTAGTTTGCCATCGTCTGCAGACTTGGTCAGCCAAAGTCCTCCTGTGCTTGCCTGTACCTCTGAGAAGTAAATACCAAACAGGAGGGGTCTTAGGACTGAGCCCTGGGGGACGCCACTTGTAACCGGTTTAGAGTAGGACATAGATTCTTCAACTCTCACTGTGTGGCTTCTGTCCATGAGCCAATTTGCAACCAGTCTCGTGACGTAGGGGTTAATGTTCAGGTTGGTGAGTTTGTCTATAATACCAGAATGGGGAATGGTGTTGAAAGCCTTTGCGAGGTCTAGGTAGGCTGTGTGGTCCTCCTTACCTGCATCTAATGCCTTGATAACTGTCTCAAAGAAGTCCACCAGGTTTAGCAGGCATGATCTGCCTTTAACAAAGCCAAACTGAGTGGGATCCAAATTTGGAGGTTCCCAATGTCTCTGTTAATGAGTTCCATGATGATGTGCTCCACAACCTTGCAGACCAGGCTAGTCAGACTTATAGGGCGATAGTTCCAGGGGTCCGTTGTGGCTCCACCTTTGTGGAGTGGGATAACTATTGCTGTGTGCCACTCTGTGTGTACGTAACCTGTAGAGAGGCTGAGTTTGAACAGTGTGTTTAGGTGAGGGGTTAGTTCATTTTGGAGCTCTTGTAAGACACAGCCTGGGACACTGTCTGGTCCCATTGAAGCTGTGTTTTTGGCTTTGGATAAGGCTGTTTTAATCTATGTGTTTGTGACTGCCAGGTCTGGTATGGTTATGGGCCCTTTAGGGGGTGAGAGGGGTTTGATGTATGCACTGAACCTGTCTGCCAAAAGGGTGCGAAATTTGCACTGAACCTGTCTGCCAAAATGTTGGCAATATCAGTTGTTTCAGTGTATTTTGTGACATTCTGCACCAACTCAAATCTGATCTGAGAGTTTCCACTTAGGTTATTGACATAACTAAAGAATGCTTTGTAGTTATCTTTGGAGTCCTTGGCAATTTTTCTTTCACAGCTAGCCTTGAATGATTTATGAGGGATCGTACTTTCTTGCCGATACTGATCAGGGATGTCTTTCCTTCTAGGGATTTTGCTCTTATCTGTACTAGTTTCCTCCTTCTATTGTAGAGCCTGTTCATAGCAGGGGTCCACCAGACTGGTTTCCTGTTCTTGGAGGAGTGAGTCTTGGTTTTACCTGGGATAGCACGATCCATGCATTCCTGTAGATTATCATAGAATGCCTTTGCATAGGTTTCAGCAGCTTGGACAGCATTGTCCATTGGCATGGGGGCTGTGAATCTTTCCACCTCGGTCTTAAGCAATGTGAAGTTTGCTTTTGAAAAGTTTTTCATGGTGGTTTCCTTGATTGGGGTTGGGGGCGGAATGTGAATATCCAGAGTGATTAGTCTATGGTCTGATCTAACCAATGAGGGGTTGATGTCAGGTGTGGAACACCGGTCGCCCATGTTGGTGATGACCAGGTCCAATATGTTGTTCCCTCTGGTGGGGGTGTGGATCAGTTGATCCAGGGCATTTGAGTTTATAAATTCTAGGAAGAGTTGGATAAGTGAGTTAGTACTTGAGTAGTTCTCCCAGTTAATGTTTGGGTAGTTGAAATCACCCAGTATTAGGGTGTTTGGTAGGACCTTCATATTTCCCAGTGTCTCCAGAAATGCAGAATGGAGGTCCTGGGTCATGGTGGGTGATCTGTAGCAAGCTACAATCTGGATTGCAGTTTTGTCCGTTGTTAGCTGCACCTGGATGATCTCTGATGCATCGTGCTGTGCCACTAACCTGGCAGTGTGAGTATCCTTGATGAATATGGATACACCCCTGCCTTTTGTGTTTCGGTCCGGGATCTGTGGCCAAAAGATATGGTATGATTTATAGCCTGGTAGTGCTGGGGTGCTCTCTGGAGCCTTAAACTAGGTTTCTGTTACTGCACAGATATCGATGTTTTCCATACTGAGGAGTGCTCGAGTGCAAACATTTAGAGGTTTAGACTTCTGGGGTTGAGTAGCATTACCCTCAGTTTTTGGTTACTTGTGCTATTTACGGTGGTGGGTTTGTCTTTTGAGCCTTGCCTAAAAAGGCACTATGGGGGCGGCAAGAGCCTTTGCCAGTATTCGAAAGCCGAAGGGTGATAGGTGCAAGCCATCTCTTACAAAGCAACATGGCTTGTCGAGCATGTCATCCCAGGCAGACAGATACTGCATCCCCTTTAAATGACACCAGAAACTTAGCCAATTGTTGAAGTTGATAATTTTTTCTGTATACTGTGGCATCATTCTTGGTGAAGGCAGGATGCTACTCAGTGTTAGGATCATACCTGCCTGGGCTACATGATCAGAGAGCTCTTCCATGTCTCTTTTCATGTAGTCCAAGGAGGTACGTCTCAGGTCATTCACACCAAAATGTACAATGACAGAGTCATATTTGTACTTGTTCTGGAGTGACCTGAGTGTTTATGTTATGTGGCGGATTCTGGCACCCGACAGGCAGCTAACTGTAACCTTCTCCTTGTCCAGCCTAGTTAGTAGGACATCAGTGTGCCTGACTATAGAGTCGCCTATCACTAGTGTGTTGGGTATGCTATTTTGCCTTAAGGGCTGTGATTGCTTGGCACACTGATTACGTGAAGTATGTGTTTCATGGTTGGCAATGGGTTGTGGAGGTTGCTTGGATGTCTGCTTTGGATAGCCTTTGTTTCTTTTACACATTTTTATTTAGAGCCTCCGAGTATGTTTTCGTGTATTTATGAGTGTTATTTGCCTGTGTTGGTTTGTTAGGTCTATATGAGACTGGTGGTGTGTTGCAAGTATTACCCTTCTCCTCTTGACAGTCAGTTACAATTTGGGGTTGAGAGAGCTTTGCCTTCAGTCTGGCTGTATAATTGCATCTCTCGCATATATTAGTGTTTGGTGGTAGGAGGAGAGGGTTGCCTTTGTACATGAGGCAGTTGTAACATTGCCTCAAAATGCCCAGATTCATCAGTTGGACTGAAGAGTACACCGGAAACTGCCCTTTGGACATGCCTGAATAGGTAGAGTGAGCTGTTTTTCTGAGTGACAGGTGCAGACGAATAGAGAGCTTTGTCCTTCTGGACAGTATAAAGGGGGCTAGTGCTAGGGGTATTTAGTGCTTGTTATGAGTTTTAAAAAAGTGCTGGGCTGTACAATGAATGGTTTGAGTGCTAAAGTTGAAGGTTTGCCTAGTTCCAAGGGAAAAACTGAAGAGTAGACATTGTGGAGTAGGGAATAGTTTAACCCTAGCTAACCGGCACTGCCTGGCACGCAAAACAGCACAAATGTGGTTTTTATATCATAAAGATTAAAGAGATAGAAATTAGCCCAAAATGGCCAATAAAACAACAGTTTCTGAGCAGAGACCACTCCTCCAAGGGCAGGTATAGGCTGTTCAGAGCTCCCCACTCTCAATGGTGAACAAAGAAACTTCCTTTTTGCCCAAGTAAGGTATGGCCAAACACAGAAGCTTAAACACAGTTCAGGTATCAGCAGGTATCTGAAACTGGACTTTTCTAGCTTAGTAAGGCGAGAAAATAGAATTTTTTTTTTTTTCAAGAAAACAGTAGAGACAAATGCAGAAACACTTTTATAGTGCAGTAATGGCTGTCCCACTTTTGTGGGAAGCCAGTAACAGTTAAAAATACAATTTACAATAAAAATGAATTTTAAAGTGCAGGCACAAATAAATGCAATTTCAGTGTAACATGAGCATTCTGAGACGCAATAAATGCCAGAAAATGAGCGTTTAAGTGGAAATAGCAATAAAGCAACAAGAAAAAACAAAAAATGGTACTTAAACATTCCAAAGTCTCTCCTTTTGTCTCTCTGGCATTGCAGGTCTTTGTAGGTCACTTGGATAGGATCTGTTGAGCTTATACAAACACAAAAAACATGCAAATGTGGTTTTTATATCAGAAAGATTAAATAGATAGAAATTAGCCTAAAATGGCCAATAAAACTACAGTTTCTGGGCAGAAACCACTCCTCCAAGGGCAGGTAGGCTGTTCAGTGCTCCCCACTCTCACTGGTGAACAAAGAAACTTCCTTTTTGCCCAAGTAAGGTATGGTCAACAGCGTCAAGGTATCAGCAGGAATCTGCAACTGGACTTTTTTTAGCTTAATAAGGCGGGAAAATAGCCAGCTTTTTTTGTTTTTTCAAGAAGACCACAGAAACAAATGCAAAAACACTTTTATGGTGCAGTAATGGCTGTCGCACTTGAATGGAAAGCCAGTAACAGTTAAAAATACAATTGACAACAAAAAAATAAATTTAAAGTGCAGGCACAAATAAATACAATTTCAGTGTAAAATGAGTATTTTGAGAAGCAATAGACACCAGAAAATGAGAGTTTAGGCGGAAATAGCAATAAGCACCAAGAAAAAACAAAAAATGGTACTTAAATGCTCCAAAGTCTCTCTTTTTGTCTCTCTGGCATTGTAGGTCTCTGCAGGATACCTGGGCAGGATCTGCTGAGCTTATACAAACACAAAAACTGTGCAAATATATTTTTATATCAGAACGGTTAAAGAGATAGAAATTAGCCCAAAATGGCCAATAAAACTATAGTTTCTGTGCAGAAACCACTCCTCCAAGGGCAGGTAGGCAGTTCAGAGCTCCCCACTCTCACTGGTGAACAAATAAGCTTCCTTTTTGCCCAAGTAAGGTATGGCCAAACACAGAAGCTTAAACACAGTCCAGACATCAGCAGGTATCTGAAACTGGACTTTTCTAACTTAGTAAGATGGAAAAATAGCAAGATTTTTTTCTTTTTTTGTTTTTTCAGGAAAACCGTAGAAACAAAAGCAAAAACACTTTTATAGTGCAGTAATGGCTGTCACACTTGAGTGGGAAGCCAGTAACAGTTAAAAATACAATTTACAACAAAAACGAATTTTAAAGTGCAGGCACAAATAAAAGCAATTTCAGTGTAAAATGATCCTTCTGAGAAGCAATAAATGCCAGAAATCGAGCGTTTAGGTGGAAATAGCAATAAGCAACAAGAAAATTTTTTTTTTATTTTACATTTGTTGACCGGGCTAGTCTAGCTGGATATATTTCCATTTTCAGTAGAGGCCCGGGGAGAAAAGCTCCACACAAAATATAACAATAAGACATGTTAATAATAAAGAATTAAAAATAAAAATAAGAATATAAAATTAGTAATAAAATCAACACAAAGTTAAGGCACACAAAACTACAGTAGTTATGAATAATGACTAACGACTAATGACTAATGAATAATGATGAACAAGAAAAAATGTAAAATTGTACTTAAACACTTCAATGTCTCTCATTTTCTCTCTTTGGTGTTGTAGGTTTCTGCAAGACACCTGGCCAGGATCTGCTGAGTGAGTGCCACTGTTGAAGT
The DNA here is from genome assembly GCF_019279795.1 of Protopterus annectens. NCBI lineage: Eukaryota > Metazoa > Chordata > Ceratodontiformes > Protopteridae > Protopterus > Protopterus annectens. Next base: position 517,940,756 of record NC_056743.1, on the reverse strand, counting down.
GACACTCTGACCCCATGTGCAAAAATGGGAAAAAAGAGGTTGTGGATGGATTAGTAGTAAATTTAGACTTACTGAAGATGATTGCACATGTGCAATTGACACAGCTTGGAAACCTGCTGCTGCATATATTGATGACTGGGACAATAAGATTAATAATATTAGGCAAAGAGAACACATTTAGGAAAGGAAGTGTCCACTGCCAGTAAAGATTGGAATTTACAATACAAGCATTCAGCAACCTGAAGATTCAGAGGATGTTGAAAAAATGTCTACAATACAAAGAGAATATATACTAAATATATACGAAATAGGCACTGCTATGTTATGTACCACATGGATTACAGGAAATTATACAATGATAGTTCATAAGTATTAAAAAATGAGCATTCATGAACAGCAAAAGTCAGGTCACTAAATTACCACTGAGGGGCCAGACTTTCTCCTATTCGTGTATGCTACAGAAGCACATGTCTCAACTGCCCAGATTTTCAGAAAATGTCCAGATTTTTGCATCATATTTCTGGTTGTTCCTCATAACATTTGTGGTTTTGTGACAAATCATTGAGGAGTGAAGTCACTAAGCAATGGCAAGCATTTGAGTTTCAGACTTTATATCCTTCAGACAATGTATGCTAACACAAATCTTGTTATTCTAGCAACTTTCTAAGTCTATAAGAACAACATTTACAATCAGTCCCAATTTTGGAACCTTTGTCTCCATTTCTTGAGCTAAGAGGTTGAGAGGTACAGATGGACGGCAGAACAAATACAAGGAAATTGGGTACATTCTGCAAAACTAAAGAAATGCATTCAATTTCCTTGCAGTTCTGCCCTGTGTTATCAATTAATTGAATACTTCTGGCAAGGTTTTCACAGGTTTGGGTGTTACTTTCATGAGTGACAGCATGTGTAGGCATGGAGGCTAGTTAATTGCTTCAATAAACAGAAAATATCGGAATAGCAGATCCTATATATAAGTTTTATAATCCTCTTAATATTAACTTTATAGGTAGATTGTTTTATATATAACTAGCTTGTGTAGTATTAGCTGAGGTTAGCTGTTATTTTTGGTATACATATTTGTAATTTAAGGCATACATTACAAAGTTTTTTCCATCATCTTGGTTCCCTCCCCCCCTTTATCAGTTTAGCAGTGAGGTTTATGGCTTTGAGGTGCAAACAGGCTTTACTTTTCATTCCTGGGTATAATTCTATCAGTGTCTTATCCATTTCTGTGATTGATAAGCTCATTAACCACACACTCATTCTTGATCTGTGATTAAAATATTACAAATTAAAAAGTGAATTTGGCATGTCTTTGTTCAGTCTTATTTGCCATATGTGGAAAAGGTTTTGGTAGTCCTTTTGTTGAATGTTTAAATTTTCAGTTTGTCTTTTTGGCTTTTCCCGGTTAGGGGTCGCCACAGCGGAACTCTGGTCCACTAATGATTGGCAGTCGATTTTTATGGTACCGAGTTGCCAGCCCGTCACCCAACCTTCAGCAAAGGCATCTCGACCGCGAGGAGGACGTGCAGAAGGCACTCCATCCGAGGATTAAACAGGCGAACCTCTTGCTGTGAGGCAACAATGCTACCGCTGTACCACTGCAGCTCCTAATGTTTAAATTTTCAGTAGTGAAGGGTTGCACCTAGAAAAGAGGAAAATGCTGTTAAGGATGTATTATGGCATTATATTGGTATCATACATTAGAAAAGTCATAGAATGGAAGTAGAATTGCAGGTTATTCTGATAGATCCCATTATTGTATTTCTCTGTGACATGGCTTGAATTTAGTCACTACCTGACCCAAATCTGGGTATGTTTAGTTACAGCTACTAACAAATCTACCTGGGGATTTAACATACTGGACATTGTTTGTTTTCCAGGAATGACTGCTACTTCCCTTTAGGTTTCACCAACATTGTTGTGCATTGGCCATGGGGTTAGATAGGTTAAAGTACTGCCGGATAACTCTGCCAAAACTGATATGTAAACCAATATCTTAATTACGGACTATCTGTAATTAAAACAACCATGTAAAACTAGTTGTAGTGATGCATTTGGTGGAAAAACTGCAGAAGGAATGTGATAAGTTTTGAAAGGAAAATTGTTTAAATTAAAAAAAAAATTATCATCAGGATCTAGGCATACAAGGTCAGGAGGATATATTTCTCTAAGTACAAGATACTTAATTAAGATGAGAGATAAAAAATATAAGAAACTGAAATGTGGTGAAACTATAATAATGAAAACTGAAATAAACAAACTGGATAGACAAAATGAACAAACATACAAGATCAGGAAAGGTTTGAAGAGACTTTACATAAATATATCGAGAATAATACAAAACCATTTTCTGAGTACATACAATGTGGTAAGAGTAAAGACAAATTGACAGAGTGTGTGTAAATCTATAATTTATTCTCAAACATAACAGATTATAGATATATTTAAAAGAATCTTATGCAAAAACTTTGGCTTCAGAAATGGGGAAATAAATTGTGCTACCATCCAGGTAACTTCAGGTTGTTGTTGTGTCTTTCGGCTTTTCCCGGTTAGGGGTCATCACAGCGGAACTCCAGTCCGCTAATGATTGGCAGTAGATTTTTACGTGCCGAGTTTCCGCCCTGATGCACAACCTTCAACGAAGGTACGCCCATTCATGCATGTCTCCACACAGAAGACGCTCTAGCTGAGAATCGAACAGGACATCTAACTGTGAGGCGACAATGCTACCACAGCACCACCACCGCAGATGGTACTGAAATAAAATTAGATTACATTGAAAAAGAAAGCAAAGGTGGAAACAGAATTAGTAAACATGACCCGAGAATGTTTCAGCATGAACTTACAGTACCACCTAGGAACAAAATCCAAGATACAAACCAATTTGCTCTTCCTGTCCTGTGTTGCTTAGATTAGATAGGAAAAAGAAGAAGGATGCTTCACACTCAACAAATGATTTATAAAAATCAGTGCATACAAGCATTATATATTTCACATTCTGAAGGAGGGATGGGCCTCCTTGAAATTGATTACATGTACAGATCTGCAATTGTGGGACTCCACACATATCTGCTGACCTCACAAGACCAAAATGTAGAGAAAGTTTTGAAACATGAGGGGAATAAGTCTAAGATGACTTCTCTGCTTAATCTAGTAGAAGCATATCATTGTTAAGCAGGAATGGAATTCAGACCAGAAGTAGATAAAAACCAGGCAGCAACTGAATGTGCCAAAAATACAAAAGAAAGAATGTAAGGTAAAGGACCAGATGAGAAGGCATGAAATGTGGAAAATGCATATATAGTTGCAAGTATAGAAAACTTCAGGAAGAATCTCATGTTGATGACAAATGAACGCAGGAATGGTTAAGGAGAGGCAAATTTAAGCCAAGAGATGAAACGTTAATATTGGAGGCACAAGATAGTGGGCTACATACACATTGGTTTACAAAGAGCATTGAACGTGTGGGAGAAACAGACAAATGTAGGTTTTGCATAACAGAATTGGAAACAGTTGCATACCTCGTTGCTATTTGCAACATACTAATGGCAGAAAGACTGTATACTGAAAGGCATACTAATGTGGCGAGATTGCTGCACTGGGGATTGTGCAAACATTATGGTAATGAAGTGGCTGAAAAACACTGGAGACATGCGCCACAAAGCATCATAGAAAATTATGAAGTCTACATCCTTCATTACCAGCAGTTCAAAAGACAGAGGCTAGAAAACTGGATATAGTGGTCCAAGAAAAGAAGACAAAAGTAGCACTGATCATTGAAATCACCACATCCATTGACTACAGTGTCCTGCATACAGAGAGAGAGAGACAAAGTTATAAAATATCACAATTTTCAAGCAAAAATGAGAGAAATGTGGAAAAGATACCTAGATAGCTCCAACAGTAGTAGGAGCAATGGGTCTTATAAAATAAAGAGTCTATAATCATATTTAGATATGCTACCAATTTATGTAACTCCATATGAATTGCAGGAGTAATTACTCGGCACATTGCAGGTGCTGCAAAGAGCACTTTTGGCTGACATCAAAGAGTGAATCAATATTAACTTCATGAAATTTAATCGTACTTTGACTTAGGAATGGGGTCCATTCTTGTTATGGTATTAGAAACCCAAAAGATTTGGATAAATTAAAAAAATGAGATACCATTATATATTTTATTCCATAGGTCATTTAAGAATGGGGGATTGCTCAAGATTGGCTACATGCAAAAGTGGAATGTGACAAACCCAGAGTCATACATACTCATAAGATTACATTCTTGCTGTGGAAAAACAAAGTTGAAGATTATTTTTGATAAATTATTGTCAGAAATGGAAAGGTTGGAACTTCAAACCATATATCAGCATGCATATGTTAAAAATGGTTTACCGTCAAAATTGTGAACGTCACATCATCGAAACAAGTTGCATTACTTCTGAACTCCGAATGCTGCACTGAAAGCCATTATTCCAGACAGTACAATTCTGCCCCTTCTTGACTCATGTTAGCAATTGGTTTTAGGTTTGGAGTGGTCAAAAATGTCACTGTTCATGGTGTTTTTGGAAACTGGGCAGTTCAGCAGTTCAGATTTTGCAGACATGGGTCGACAATGTGATGAAACGGTTAAGTGCAATCAAAAGTTTGATAGTAAACTGTTAAAACCAGATGTATAACCAACTGTAATGTGATATTCTATAATAACATAATAGTAGCTATAAATGAAAATTATGCTGTGACGTAATTTATATAGTTTTAACTTCAGTTTTTGATAGTGTCATACACAAAACACTGATCAGAAAATTAGAATAACTAGGTATTGATGTAATCTTGATAAGATGGATAGCTGCATATCTTACAAATAGGTCTTGGCAAGTATCATACAGCAATTGGACAGGTAAAATTCTAGACTGTAGTCAATGTGTCCTACAGGGTTCTGTTATAGGCTCATGTGTGCTTAAGTTGTATCTTTCTGATCTATATTTTTCATCTAAGATATTCTACAGTCTGAATGCATATATGACATGAAAATGGGTAAACTGATTACATCTACTCCAAATACAGCATGTCTTTTAAAAAAAATGACTAAATTCACCTTTTGTTACAGGAGAATAATTTGCTGATAAATGCATCAAAAACAAAGCATATAAGATTTGAGAGACATAGACTGAAGGGTGGCTATTTAATACAACATACAGTGACTGAAGCTGTATATTCATTTAAGGATCAGGGTATATCAGTAGGTCTGGCTTTTTTCTGAAAATACCAACCAACTGATTAATGATAGCTACAAAGCTAAAGGTTGTAAAAAGATGAATAAAGTATAGGGAAACAAAAAAGTTGAAATCATTGTAAGTTACATTAAACTCAAACTAGAATGCAGAATAATAGCACTACTGAACTTTACAAGAAATCAGACATGAGTAAATTGGAAACATTTCAATGGAAATGTACCAAGGGCATCCAATGATGTGAAAATGTAGGTTATTATGAAATATAAAATATCTGAACTTGTACAGCATGTCATGCAGATATTTAAATGGAAACCTTATTCAGGTATATAGAGCATTTACAGACAACTTTCTCTGAGAATATTTGGGGTTATCAAGAGTACTAGAAAATCATGAGGCAACCTATGAGGTTGATTATATAGGAATGAGGGATGTATTAATTTATTCTCTGAGAGAGTAACTGACGCATGAAATAAACTACCAAATTTTATTAAGGAAAGCAGTAGCTTAGATATGTTTAAGAACTTGGACACTTACAGGAATGATTGTTTTGGTATACTGGCAGGCTAGAAGGGCATTATTGCCCATGCGTGAAATATATGGATGTAAAACATTTGTATACAACATCTAGCTCAGCCAGAAGAAAAGTCAGAGCAGGAAATGTAATGAATTTGCAAATAATTTAGTGCTCAACTAGTTTACAGATCTTCAATGCCTTATTAAAACAAAGTGGATCATACACTGCCTTTATATAGCTGTTACCTATGCATCGTTAATTAGCTATGCCACTTGTAACAGCATTTAACCATACAACCATATAATGTGTATTTTCATTGTGATAAGATACTGAACATAGTGCTTATTTTTTGTGTTGTTTAATATATTACTAGTTAGAAGTGTCAGTTTATGTCACAGATTATTATGCAGGATACAAAGTTAAAACTGGTGTTTTATGCCACACGATTATTGTGCAGGAAACTGTTTTGCCCTCAAGTGAGCTATCATTCTGAAAACAGCAATACCAAGGAAGACAAGCCTTTGTTCAGAATTCCTGTGCAGAAAGTTTGCGAGGTATGACTTCATGTTAATTTACTCCGCTGAAATTCTAACACATGAAATATAATATATATTAGTTCCCCCTCAAAATATGTGGGGTGGGTACAGAAAAAAGGCCCATGGCCAACTTATTCTTGACAGTGCACTGCTTTGGAGTGGGAGTGTACATATCCTTGGATGATGTCCATTTCCCAACAGCAGAAAATATCACACACATACTACCAATGATCACAGTGACCATCCAATAATTCCTTAGAGAAACATGGATCTAAAACAGAAAAATACAACTCAAACATGTCTCTCTCCTTTAAGTTTTACTAGAGCAGGAAGACAAGGTAGTCATGGCTGTATCTTGTAAATATTCTCTTATGTTTAGCTCAAGAAATGCAAACAATTTCTTTATACAGTAGCATGACTGGTTATAATATACTCTTTTACCATATTTCAAAACATCACATCAAAAAACTACTTTTACAGGTTGTTGATATCTTAGCATGTTGGAACTTGATTTGTCACAGTGTGTCAATATAGTAGGATGATTGGTCATATGATCACAAAATGAAAACAACAGAGTCCATAAAAAAATAGCTTGCGCTGTCCAAGAAGAGAAAAATGGAGGCTTACCTTTGTCTAGGTGAGTAGTATAAAACGGGTCTATATTATATAGTCGAAGTTTCAAAACTTCGAACCTCACATGAGCGAACTTTGAAACACTGACTATATAATAAAAAAAAACTAATCTTCCTGCTCTGAGCAGGGAGGTAAGCCCTCCTGCACCCCCCACCCAGCCCCATTACTTAAATATACCAACTCCGAGAACACACTTCAGTGCAAAAAGGGAAAATTTCCCATTCTGCACATGAAAAGCCGTTGACTTTCACCTTCGACCTTTCCGACGTTCGATCATATGATGTCAACCATCTATGATTCGAACATCGGAATGGTTGCTCATCTAATATAGACCCATATAAAACATGTGCTTTTAATTTGGGGACTACTGCTGGTCTTTCAATAAGTCCCACAAGAAAGAAAGCTCCTCTCAAGGTACAATATTCCTTGAGGTAGACAGAAAATGTAATGAACAAAAAGGATCCCATGTTCTCAACTTTTATTAGTTAGTCCTGATTTAAGTAACTATTTTACCTATATACTGACATATCAAAGGTAGGTTTGAAAAAGGTATTTTCCTAGGCACAATCTATGTGCTATATCAGCAGAAAACTGAGCAACATGGAGTTAGATATTCTGTCACAGAAAGTGAACATGTAGGTATGAAGTGTGCCTTCTTTGCCCTAAAGTACAATTGTTAGGCATGCATTTCAGTTTGGTAACATTATGCCACTTTGCAATGGTTAAGTATGAAACTGAGGGCAACATGAAGTAGTAAGATTAGTCACTATTCCTTCAGTGACCAATAGGCCTGGCATAAACAAATGGAATGCTAATATGTTGTCAAGGACCTTCAACCCATTGTTGTGAGTTTCAGTTGGTTAAGTGCCATTAAGTGTACTATAGTGTGAACTGTGGGAATATTCTGACAGAGCTGTAGTTAGAGTAGCCATGTATTGACTAGATAACAATGTATTAATTGCCCATCACTGTGGTATAAAAGTGAGAAGCGTGGAGGGTTAAAATCAGGAAGTTAGTTCCTCACCTGGATGATCATCTGAAGGAAGACCCTGGAACTGTGGAGTGTGAAAGCCAGTTGTGACAAACCTATGGAGAGTAAATTGAAGAAGTGCCTCTGAAAAACTGGGAGATGGCCTGGAAAAGGTCTGCACCCTATGACTTTTTTTGAGTGGCTATGTCATCTGAAAACTGTCACTGAGCAATAACCCAAGTCACTGTGACTGCTTTGTATTGAAATGAAAGCCAAAAGATCAGTTTCTTTGTACTTGCAATGTGTGTGTGTGTGTGTGTGTGTGTGTGTGTGTGTGTGTGTGTGTGTGTGTGTGTGTGTGTGTGTGTGTGTGTCTTTGTTTCTGCCTGTGTCTCTATGTGTATCTGTGTACATATGTAACTACTATATAAAGTAGAACAAGTTAATATAGGATTACTACAGTGATGATTATTTGGTGGCCTGTGTCACACATTTGATAACTGAACTTATAAAGTTATTTGAACTCCCCCACTACTACATCTTGTGTAGTTTTCCTACGTTCATTTTGCGCATCTATTCCATTTGTTTCATTACTTGCTAGCTATGTACAATAAAAAAATGTTGAATTCTGCTTTTATTATGTTCCATCATAACAGTTTCTACTTTTGTCAATAAGTACTTGACTGTTTAAACACTGTTCAGAATGACACAGTTGCATCCTATAGTACAAAAGCCTGTCAATAGCTTTATAAAATAAGAAAATATCACAATGTTTTCAATTTTTTTATATCTGCTCCATTTAAGCAAATGTTACTCATTAGATTCTGTGTTCTTTATCTTCCTTTAACATTAAAGAAATCTTTGTAAGTTTAGTCTTAAGTCTCTAAGATATTTACTGATCTCAACAGTCCATTTACTTGGAGTAATTCTTATCGTGGTCATACATCAGCTCATTAAAGAAATATATTACTGCCCTTGCATCATAACTTTTTATACTCAGAGGGCTTTCGACCCTGTTTCAAAACCAGTACTTGGGATTGTACAAATTCACTTTAGCTCAGTATACATATTCTCAGCATCTATGATTGTGGTGCCACTTCTGTTCCTTGTGGCTTCTCACAATGTTTTTGGTCACATTGCAGTTTCTGCACTACAATTTTTACAAAATAATACCAATAATATCATCAATATTTGGTTGAAATGATATCACCTCCTCATCATTCAGCTCTCCATTTTACAAACAAAATCTTGGTTGGGAACAGTCCAATACTCATTATATAATTTCAGTCAAAATTGTCTGAATGATTTCTGAGTACAGAAATGACGTTTTTTAAGAAATTCTTTCAGAAATTTCATCAAGTCTCTGCAATTCTTGTGTTGAGCATATCTGTCTGCTATGTATTTGCAAGCCAAGGAAGTTTACTGAATTGGTGGGGAAAATAATCATTGCTTAGAGGGGCTGGGAGGCAGCTGGTTGGCACTTTGTTTATTGATAGTATTATGGAGAAAGAAAGCATGATGTAACTTTCAAAACACTCTTCCCAGCTGGAAGACAGTGGAAAAGACTCGAAGGAAACTTGGATGGTTCAAATTTAGAACATACTATGTAAAAGGTTTAAATTTAATGACACATTTTCATATTTTTATTTTAAAAAGTTTGTGTCACTAAGAAAGAAAAACAAGGGGTATATTTGAAAGGTAAGAATTAAATTATATAATGATCAACCCCTATGAATATTTTCTCTGGTATTATTCTGTTTCATGTCATTGGTTGCAAGTGGCCGAGGTGCCAAGAGATATTTTAAGATTAATTCAAGTTATGTCTTTTTTCATACATTGTCTCTTATTTTATATATTTTACACACACACACACACACACACACACATATATATATATATATATATATATATATATATATATATATATATAAATATATATGTGTGTGTGTTTTTATATCTATATATATATATATATATATATATATATATATATATATGTGGGTTCCGTTCAGCATTTCGCAGCTCAAAACTTTGAATTTCATATGATCAAAGATCATATGTTAGAAGTTTCAAAACTTTGAAATCCTGAACAGAGATCAGCATATAGAGTGGACCGGGAGATTTCCCTTGTACTCGCTGTAGTGCAATCTCGGAGATGGTATATTTAAGTTGTGGGGGGTGCAGGGGGGCTTGCTCCCCTGCATACACATGTTTTAGTGTGTTGGGTGGTGTTTTGGGAAGTGGGTTACAATTTCGAGATTCGAAGATCTCGAGATTCTGAACTCAATTTTCTGAAACTCTTGATTTTGGGATTTCGTAGTGAACCCATTTATATATATATATATATATATATATATATATATATATATATATATATATATAATATATAGGGTTCCTATTAGATGACCAAAGACGCATTTTATCGAATGTGTCTTGGTCGAACTTAAAACAACGAAAAGGCAAAATAGCGATGTGGCTTTTAAGCGAATTCTTTCCCAGGGAAAGAATTTGCTTGGCCGCTTCTGTTACTTTGCCGTTTTTGGCACTGTACTGCCATCTCGGAGTTGGTATATTTAAGTAGGGGGGGGTGTGGGGGGCAAAGCCCCTCACTTTATGTATTCTTTCAATTTTTTTTCCTCTTTTTTTTTTTTTTTTTTTTTTTGGAACAGCAATTTTTTTCCCTTGGAAAAAAAATCGCTGTTCTGAGCTTTCGAGATTGTAAGCTTTCTCTTATATGGGGTCAATTATTCATCGTTCTCTTTTTTAAACGTTTGATGATATAATATAGACCCATATATCAGTTTTATTAAATGTGTTGCAGGTTTTCTATACCATTGCGTGTAATTTAGTTGTATGAATTAGGGCAACATATCTTGCACTACTAAAAGTTAAAGGAGAGAGACATGCCTGAGTTGTATTTTTTTGTTTTGGATCCATGCTGCTCAAAGGAATAACTGGATGGTCACTGTGACCATAGGGAGCGTGAGATTCATGATATTTGCTGCTGTTAGGGAAATGGAGATCATCCAAGGATCTCTACACTCCAAACCAGCACAGTGTCAAGAACAAATCGGTCATGGAACTTTTCTGTTTACCCACCCCACATATTTTGTGGAGGAACTGATATAAATTATATTTTATGTGTCAGAATTTCAGGAAAGTAAATTATCATGAAGCTAAACCTCTCAAACTCTTAGTGCAAGAATTCTAAACAAAGCCAAAAAAATAGTGGGGGACAATGGTCTAAAATCAGACAGAGGTATTAAATTCTTAAATACTTCAAAGCTTAATAGAATAATAGTTTTTACATTAGCGTGCATTTTCTGAATAATTTGATATCTGAAACTCAAATGTCTGTCATTATTTAATTATTTCAATCCTCAATGATTTGTGAGAAAAGCATAAATCTTAGAGGATTAGACCGAAAATAAGAGGCAAAAATCTGGACATTCAGCAAAATTCTGTTCATTTGAGAGATGATGACTCAGCTGCAATCAGAGTCACAGCAGAATCCAGATAATAAATTAATAGTGATTAAAGATTTTCTTTCTTTTTTTTTTTAAATTGAAGAGTACTTAAGCACAACATTCCTAGCACATCAGATGTTGACCTGAAATTACTTTTGGGGAAAAAAGGCAAATCTGACTAATTTTCACTTATGCAAAATTAAATTATTCATTAAAAATTAGAGTGTAAGGTATGAATAAATCAGCACACATTTAAGTAAAATTGATTTAATTGCACTTAGCAGGGCACAGTTCAATTATTCAATTTGACTAACTGAATAACCATATGTGAGCTTTAAATACTAGCATTCAGTATTAGCATTCAACAGCTGCTCCAGAACAGAGATACACATATATCTAAACAATGCATCAGCTGTGTTCTCATCCAATGGCCATTTAGATATATAATTTAAAATCATTCTGCAGAAATATAGTTAAAATAATTAATATGGAAAAAAGCTAAAGCAAAAATGATATAAATATACACACTACTTTTAAAAAATAAACTTTATCATAATTAAGTAATCAAAATGATATCACTCATACAAAAAGTGTTTTTTTTTTGTTAAAAACATCAAATTAATTTATTTTAAGCTTATGAAAGTTCAGCTTGTATAATCAGTTTTGCTGTTTGCAAAGACACATGTATACACGGATTCACTTTATAACCTTGAAATAATGAAACATCGAATTTCAGCATTTTGAGACTATAAAGTCGAATCTACACAACACAGGAACTCGAAAACCGCGAAATTTAAAATCGCGAAGTTCAACACACCACATACCACACTACACAAACACCAAACTACCCACACTACAAAAAACAAACAAACAAACACAAACATAACAATACAAACTAACAAACCTACACTAGAAATAAGCAGGGGGGCAAGCCCCCGTGCACCCCACCCTCCCCTACTTATATATTCTAACTCCGATATTGCACGAAATCGAAAAAGACAGCAAACTCACAACCAGACATTCTACACTCCCTCATACATACACATCACATATATACAAAACCCACCACATTCAACATTTAAACCCTCATACTTTTACCTGCCTACCCTAAGCCACACTTACAACTTCCAAATACACTCACATACACTCACACACCTACCCAAAAGCCTTATAAATTAGTCACTTACCTTAAATTGCATCTAAGTCAACATATTAAACCAGAAACCATCCACAAGACACATTCCACGTCATGTACCTTTAAAGCATAACTGCGAATTAAAAATATTCGGATTCATGGTTATGCACTTTCGCTATTCCTAACATTTGACTTTATGGTCTCGAAATACTGAAATTCGATATTTCAGTATTTTGAGATTATAAAGTGAACTCGTACACACACACACACACACACACACACACACACACACACACACACACACACACACACAACCCTGTTTCCACTCTCACACTGGAAAACTATATCAAAAGCACACAATTTATTCCCCAAGGCTGGTCAACCCAGAAAGCAGGCCTTTTTAGTAGAGAAGTGAGAAGAAAAGTTCCAGAAATAATTGTGTGAATCATGATCATGCTATTATGCAGTTATGAGTGGTGCATGTGTATTACAGACATATACAACAATCGGTTTACTGTGGAGAAGCAGGTTTAAAAGTACCAGGTGCTTGTATAAAATATTGTATACTTTTAGAGGGTTATGCAAGTTAAGCAATAACAAAAGAGAGTACTGCACATTAAATTATCCGTGCATATATTTGTACACATTAGAAGCTGCATTTAATATACTCACCAGGAATAAAAGTTTTACGGCACGCACTCACGTTTATTTATCTAGAATTGGTAACATTTTCTTCAGTAAAACTAAACCATTACTGATTTTTCTTCGATCCCTATCTAAATGGTATGTAAACTTGATTTCATATTTGCTACAGTTTCTAAGTTCAGTTTGCCTTGTTTATAATTTGGACATTTCTGAACTGAGAACTGTAGAAAGAGTATAGTGTGGCTTGCCCTTAAAAACATTAGAATAATAAATTAAAAAAAATTAGAATAATAAATTTAAAAAAAATTAGAATAAGCTTAATTCTGAAGACAAAGCTTTTGTTTGTTTTTCACCAGCTCATACAACATATCCATTTTAATAATTGGCTTAATTTCTGCTGTCATTCTAAGGGGGTGCAATATTTGTCAACATGGAAGGAGATGGTCAATAGACCACGCTGCTTTGCCAGGGATGGTCTGCACCTCTCCTGAATATTAGCTAAAACATTGTCTTCCTCCATAGTGCCTTTTTTAGGCAATGCCAAACTGAAAGTACTTCTGACACAGCAAATCAAAGCCAAGAAAATCTAAAGGTGGTACTGCTCAGTGCCAGGGGTCTAAACAAAAACCTCCACTCCCTAGAAGCTCTCTTTACCCTAGAGAATGCTGATGTCTGTGCAGTTACTGATACATGGTTTAAAGCTGCAGAGAGCACACCAATAGTGCAACTTTATAATGCCTTCCACACATTTAGGCCAGCTACTTCACAGGCAGGGACTAAAGGTGGACGTGTGTCTATTTACATCAAAAATAAATATACTACAAGGCTGGTCAAATAGGACAATGCATTTGAGCTGCTCCATGTTCATATCACCACAGGCAAAATCCAATACCACTTCCTTGCAAGTTACAGATTCCCCAGGAAACTCATACCATATATTTAAACTTATTAGAAACACTAACCATCCAACCCAATACCATATTCATGGGTGACTTTAATTACCTCACTATTAACTGGGAAGCCTATATGACACCAAATGTACAGGCAAAGAGATTCCAGGATTTTGTAAATACAAACTCCCTGGACCAGATAGTCAACACACCAACCAGGGGTGCAACCATACTGGATCTGTTCCTCACTAAAATGGGAGAATGCTGCACACCCACTACTGTAATGCTTTCCCTGGTAAGGTCAGACCACAAAATGGTCTCCTTTGAAGTAAAACTAAAACCTGGACCCCCAGCTGAACCTGGAATATTCAGCAACTATTGTAAGGCTAAACTCCTGCTATTAAGTGAGAACCTGGCAAAATTTTAAGCCCCATAAACCTAAGAACACTGCTGCTGTCCTACTGCCTATGCAGACTGTTCACAGAAACCCTGTACAACATGTAATAGATGCATAGAGGCAGCTGTATCTACCAGGAAGAAGTACAGAACTAACTTAAAAAACAAGCCACCCTGGTGGAATCACAAAATTGATAGGCTGTACAACAGGACGAAGAAAATCAAGGCAAAAATTAGGAGGTGCAACACTTTGCAGGTAAAAGCACTCTCATCAAACTAAACAAACTCAGAGGAGAAATAAACTCTACCAAAGCCCAATTTGAGGTAAGTTTGGCCTCCCAGGCCAAAGACAACCACAAAGCATTCCTTAGTTATGTCCGCAACCTCAAAGGCAATACAAAATTGTGTGCAGAGCCCATTACAAATGGAGCCACCTATACTGAGTCAGAAGATATAGCAAACCTCCTGGCTGATAAATTCAACTCCAGCTTTACCCCTCTCTCCACCTCAACCTTCCCTCAGGAAATATCATCAAATATAACTACCCCTACTATTACTAGGGAAGATGTCCTTAATGCCCTCTCTAATACCAAGAACACTGCATCAGTGGGCCCAAACAATATCCCAGGATGCCTTTTAAACAGCATGAAACATGATCTATCAGGGCCTCTGGAATTACTATTTAACTGTAAACTCCAAACAGGCTTCATGCCTCATGAATGGAGAAAGGCAACACTCATCCCTCTGCACAAAGGTGGGCCATCTACAGACCCTGGAAACTACAGACCCGTAAGCCTTACTAGTCTTATATGTAAAACCATGGAAAGAATTATCATGGAGATGATCAAGAGAGATATAGTAAACCTCCAGACACTGGACCCAGCCCAGTTTGGTTTTGTCAAGGGCAGATCATGCTTACTTAACCTGGTAGACTTCTCTGAGTAGGTCACCAGAGCAATGGATGAAGGCATAATCATTCACACTGCCTATCTTGACCTGGCCAATGAATTTGACACAATACCCTACTTGGGCATCGTTGACAAACTTAAGAGGTTGGGTACAAACCCATATGTTACCTGGTGGATAGCCAACTGGCTCAAAGAAAGGACACAGGAAGTTAGAATTGGTGAGTCCACCTTTACAAAGAGGTAGTCACAAGTGAAGTCCCTCAGGGATCAGTCCTTGAACCACTCCTTTTTGGCATTTACTTCTCAGAAGTCAAGGCCAATGTCAGTGGTCTCTGGCTGATGAAATTTGCAGATGTTTGCAAATTAGGAGCTATCATTGAATTTCACACTGACACGAATGTTCTCCAGGAGGGGCTGACACAGACAAACAACTGGTGTTAGAGCCATGGACTAAAACTAAATGTCAATAAATGCGTAATAGTATCCTTTGGGAAGTCATTCATCTCTGATAACTATCATACTGACAACACACCCCTTAGAGTTGACCCAGTAGTCAGGGACTTAGGGACACACATAGATAGTAATCTAGCCTTTGACCATCACATGTCTACAGTGGTGAGGAAATCATTCTGTGTTGCACAACTTATAAAAAAAGGTATGGCATCTAAGTCAAAGGAAATCATCATTCCACTGTATTCGGCATTAATCAGACCTATCAATGAGTACAATGCCCTCTTTAGTATGTACCTAAGCAGGCATATCCAACAACTGGAATGTCCACAGAGGTTCCTCACTAAAAGAATACAGGGCGTATGTAAAATGTCCTATGCAGACCATTTCAAGGCATTATCCCTGTATTCGGTCTCTTACAGACTTTTGGGGGGAGATCTATGACTGGCATACAGGGCACTGTCAGACCCCACTCTGATGGACCTCTTGCATATCCACAAAACAAACAGCACCAGCATTATCCATTCTAAAGACATAAACCTTGTCTGTGATATACATAGGACCTGCTGGAGAGATAAGTATGTATTCCAGAGACTACCCCGTCTACGGAGCAGGCTCCCCATCCGCGTGAAGCAGAGTTCCTCCCTAAACCAATTCAAGTGCAACTTGGACAAATGGATGGGAAACCAGAAATTCATCCCTGTTTTGGCACCTATGTCTCTAGTGAACACAGGCAACCTGTAAATGGTTTATCTCCCAGGCCCATGCGTACATTAATCAAAGGTAGGAGGAGTTGTCAGAGATTTGGGATGCATGGCTAGGCTTAAAAATGCCCTTGTGGTTGTTAGCCTAGTAAAGACCTATGAACCTATTAAATACTTCAGTGTGATGGTTTTTGATCTGACTGCTGTTTACACTAGATAAACTTTCACCTTTTTCCCATCCCTGTCATTTTCACACCTACTCGCTAATCATCTCTCTAAGTATACAATAATCCTGCTTTTCTCTCACTTCATTTTGTAAATTCTTGCTTGTATTATACTAACTTACAGTTAAATTTTCTATAAATTGGCTTATATCTACTCTTAACCAATATTTTCAGATATGTTTAATTTGGTATAACTATTTAAACTGTATTTTTTCTTATTATTTTTAAATACTGTAAAATTAGTCATCTTAAAATGTTCTGTAATACTTTGGAGCTTTTCTCCCTGATCCACCACTGAAAATGGGCTCTTACCCAGTCGGACTTTCCCAGTAATCAAATGTCAAGAACTAAATAAAGAAATAATCACTCCAGGACCCACAGAACTGAAAGTGTTTAGTAGTTTAATAGTTCAATTGCTGTTACTATTAAAGGTACTTGCATATTACCGCAACCAGATTTTAGCGATAATACCACTTGCTTCTCGATATTAAAAGCTGTCCCTTATTGTTATAAAAATGTCAGGAAATGTCTTTTCTTTTGCAGTAAAGGTCGTTTTAAGAAGGGTTATCAAGAACAAGGGAGAAAGTTAGTGTTTCACTGTGGCTATGTGCACTTTACTGGCAACATGTGTGGAGTTATCTCATTTGTGCATTAACGGCGCTTACAGCCACAGCGACAGTAAATTTTTCTGGTGTTCTTGCTAACCCTTCTTAAAACTACCTTCACTGTGAAATAAAAATCAATTTAAACATAACCATTCCTGTGCTGCTAATATTAAATCACCCTTCCCTCTCTAACTTGGCCTGATGTCCTGAATTGTTTCTCCCCAACACACCTTTTAGGTGTAATACCGTAGACAGATAATGGAAAAAGCAGATGCAATGGCAAAATTGGCACGCTTGAGACGTTTGTTGTGCTGTTTACAAAGTCAGATTTCACTTGTTGCACATCTTCAATTCCCATTCAAAACAGCTCATTTGCTGTACTTGTTACATCAGTTACACATTCCCCTTAATGTTTCATTAAGGACGCTGGAAATATCTGAACAGAAAGGTCAATGTGCCTAACTGCTGTCATGAACTTCAGAGGTCATGGTTGATTCAAATAACTGCCATCGCTGAATGATGAAATGTCGTGAGGGGTCTTACAACAGTAACGGTTCACATACATAATTTGCTGGCCTTCCTGAAGGTAATCCACAGTTTGTACTGAGCAATAAGGACTTTCAATAAAACTGTACAGTGTTGCATGGACTGCTTTGACTTGAAGTATGCTATTTTCGCAACCACGAAAATCTGGTTGCGATAATACGGCAAGTATCCTATTAAAGAAACATCACAAACTTCACAAATATCTGCCAGGAGAAAGCAGGACTGTGTGTTGACAGATGATTATGTGCAATTTGCTGGAGAATGGGAGAGCTGTAAGGAAGAATACCTGAGCCAGGCATTGCAGTAGGTTGTCTGTTCAGGCAGAAATACAGAGAAGGGCTGGAAAAGAGGGCTGACAGAAAGCTCTGAGACAGAATGATGAAGGAAACCATGTGGCCTGATAATAGTTGTAAATATAAATCCACTAGATATACTAGATATATATGTAAAACAATGGGACATGTTATCCCGGGCCTAATTAATCTGGCCACTGAAAACATCTTAGCCCTGTGTCCACATCAATTTGGGTTTGTCAGAGTTAGGTCCTGCACCCTTATTAAAATCTTCAAAAAAAATTACCAAAGTTGCAGATGGCAGATATGCAGTAAAGACAGCTTATCTAGATCAATTCTATGTAGGTATTCTTGACAGACTTGTAAATCTGAATATAAATCGATAGGTTATGTAGGGGATGGCTAAATAGTTGTCTGATAGAATTTACGTAGTTAGAGTCAGGGGTGCTACTTCTGTAAGCAAAAGTGTTAATTGCTAATGTAAAAACAAGGCTGCCCTGGGCACAAGCTGTCAGTGGGTGAGATCAGTAGGTGCTGACGGTGTGGGAGTACAGTACCACCATTCATTTATGATGTCATGAGGATATTATGCTGTTCACAAATAAATGCTGATAACACATTTGTGGTTACGGCTGAAGGTCTGAAGAGCGTAGTGTAGATCACAATGTGTGATATACCTTTAAGAAGTTTTCCAGTGAGTCAGCACGTGCATATAAGTACTGAGCATGTGCAAACAAGAGTGTCATTCTGAGTGAGCAGCGAGAGTATGAGCATGCAAGTATGTAGTCAGTCAGTTAGTTAGATAGTTCATTTAAGTTTAATGTTCCTGTCATCCATCCTGATGTATTTGTATACAATAAACTACTGCGGTGGTGGTGCTGGGGTAGTGTTGTCACCTCACAGTTAGACATTGCCCGTTCGATCCTCAGTTAGAGCGTCTTCTGTGTGGCGACATGCGTGAACGGGCGTTCCTTCATTGAAGGTTGTGCTTTAGGCCCGGCAAGCCAGCACGTAAAACTCTACTGCCAATCATTAGCGGACCGGAGTTCCGCTGTGGCGACCCCTAACCGGGAAAAAGCCGAAAGACACAAACAAACAAAACTACTTAAATTAATCCCCCAGCCTCCATATCGATTTAATGCACATAAGAAGAGTGACAGCGAGTATGTTGTAACTGTAGCAAACTGCTTGCTACCATTTTTAGGAGGAACTTGCTATAGTTACAAGAGAGGAGATCTGTTTTTTTATCTTTAACTTAACTTTGACAATACTTTTTTTTTAGTTGAAGGAAGTGCCCTGCACAGGATACCAAATGAACTTTGTATGATTCTGACCCTCTTTGACTTCTATTCCCTCGCAGAAGAAATGGTTCCTTACATATCAGCTTAAAAGATGTAAATCTTCAACAACAGATTCATAAGACACATTGACCTGAAAGACTTTTATATGCCAGTGTAATCCTACCTCTGAAAGAAACTTCTATTACGTTAAACAGAGTAATATTCTTGTCACCTTTAAGGTAAACCTCAGTAACTGAATGGTAGTCAACCCCCCCCCACCAGTCTATCTTGTGCAGCTCCTCTTGAAGCTATAGGGAACTTCTGAATATGGGTTTATTATTGAGGCTTTTATTGATCTACAGACAGATTGACCAGTATTTGCCTATACACATATGAAACACTATACAAAGGGCAGACTGTCTTAACTCAGAAAGATCTGGCTGGCAGTGCTGTGACTTGGCCCGAAAAGATGTGCGTCAATGACTGCATCTTTATTCAATGATCAAAATTGGGATGTAGTATCAGAGAAACAGAAAAGAACAGAAATAGAAGGGGAGTTAGGTACTTAGACAGTAGGCACACACAAGAAAATTGTCAAAAAACAGAAATTCCGCAAGTGGGAAAGTGTAACGGCCCCAAAAAAATACAAAGATGCAAAAATACAAAAAATGGCCAGCACAATAAATGAGAGAATAAATAGTTTCACGAAAAAACATACTGGTTTCAGCTAAACGCCTTCTTCAGTGTAATTCAGGTGTTTAGCCGAAACCGGTATGTTTTTTCATGAAACTATTTATTGTCTCATTTATTGTGCTGGTCAACTTTTGTATTTTTACAAGGAGAAAAATGGTCATAGGAGGACACAAATGAGTCCGAAAGGATGACCTATAGAATGTCTGGGTAGTACTACTGAGAAGTATAAAGACTTTGTGATCTGCAAGCATTAATGAAGAAGATAATGGTGGACATTGTTGTTATGACAGAAACAATGGTCAGTGACAAGAGGAGGCAAAATGTGGAGGTGCCATGTTACAGGTTATTCAGAAATGACAGAAAACGGTTAGGTGGAGAAGGGTAGAAATCGACACGAAGGAGGGCACAAATGTAACGTTAAGGAGAAGGAACATAACATTACAAAGACAGAAAAGAAGATACAAATGGTCAAAACTTGGGGTAACCTACTTGGTACAGTAAGGCAAGAGTGCTGGTGGATTCATACAGTGCATCAGCCATCACATATGTGATGGGAGGACAAAGACGACAGACTGGAGGGCACAATACGTAAGGGAGGCCAGAGCAAGAGGACAACAATCATGGATAATCTGAATCTGCAAGAAAAAGACTGGACTATTTCAAGCTCCAAAGTAAGAGAGACAATAGGAAGTTACAGATGTTTTGGACCCTGGAAAAGGTTTTCTAGCTGATGAAGGAATGTACCAGATAGGAGAAAATTCTGGTCTTAATAAAGGCATCAGTGATGGTGGTGGAGGATTAAGGCTATTGAATGCTTATGAGATTTAGGGGTTATTTCTTCAGAGTGTATTGGCCTATAATATGACTATTGAATAAATCACTTAATTAGCCAAGGCTCTTAGAATGCCCTTAAAAAGAATGCACTTGTACCTGGAAGACTTACTCATTTAGTAAACAAACATAAGATAAAATACATAAAAAATATACAAGTAAAGGTGGTGTTAGCAATAATAATCATTCCACTGTGGTTCGATAAGATAGAGTAAAAAAAAAAAAAACATATTCTGTGTTGTCAGAAAGGATTATGCTGAGCTGGGGAAGTTGCTAAATATGAGTTAAGGAATGAATAGAAATTGAGGTGGTAAAAAAATAATAGCAACTGTCCAGGGATGAACTAATCCATAATTCAAAAGTAGATGTCCACAAGGCTGAAGTTAGAGTAAAATCCAATTTAATAGTTGTAAAAAATAATAAAAACTGGTAAGTGCTTTCACGGCAAACCCACTTCTTCAGACCATAGCAAAAATCACATTCATTAAAAACCTTATATACAAATAACAGATATAATTGTGTCTTTTGGCTTTTCCTGGTTAGGGGTCGCCACAGCGGATCTCCGGTCCTCTAATGATTGGCAGTAGATATTTACGTGCCAAGTTGCCAGCTCTGACGCACAACCTTCAACGAAGGTACGCCCATTCACACATGTCTCCACACAGAAGATGCTCTAGCTGAGAATCGAACAGGACAGCGTCTTACTGTGAGGCGACAACGCTACTGCAGCACCACTACCGCAGTAGCCATAAAGATATAAAAGGTATCAAATTATAGGATGTCAATTAGTGATGCAAACCCAAATTTGATAGCTTTTATCAGTATGGCTGTACCTACTTGTTAAAGTAATGCCTTCCTGCTACGTAGATATGCTACTGTATCTAAAGAAATAGAAGACATGACACTGTCAATTACTAAACACGGGGGGGGGGGGGTCACACAAGAGAAAAGCCTTTTGTTTAGGTTCAGCACATATAACATATCTTTGTACCTCAGTACCTGGATTTTAAATAGTGAGTGTTAGTCTGTGTATTTTTACCACTATGAATGTGTGCACAACTTTTACAAAGTTTCTCTCCATCAAACATGGAGTGAGTTATTGCCCAGCCTCTACATTTAGTTATTAACTTTTGTTTACAACACCAGTACCTTTTTACATTGACTGTGCACTCTAAATTGTACACATAGCCATCAATAATTAAATATCTTTACCCTTTTGAGACTTTGTCAGAGGATATAAGTTTCTGACCACTCCAGGACAGTGCATACTGCTATCCGCCATATTTGATTTGCTCTGATCTACGTCTTAAAGTGATATGCAACTTTAAATACATTGGTGAATGAGAACTAGCAATTTTAAAGTAGCAGCCACAAGTTCCTCACTTTGGTTTTGAGATTTTGACAATGCAAGATTCGATAATGTTAGTTTGCGATATTGTGAGCTTGCAATGTTATAGTCTCGACGTTTAACAAGTCACTGAAATGGTAATTCAATCATATCAAGTGGAACCATATATATATATATGTATATATATATATATATATATATATATATATATATACATACATACATACATACATACAGACACACATGTATTTTAACAAGAGGAAGGAGAATAGGGTGACATACAAGAGTGGAGGAAGATGCACACAGGTGGATTATATCTTATGCAGAAGGGCCAGTCTGAAGGAGATTGGAGACTGTAAAGTGGTGGCAGGGGAAAGTGTAGTTAGGCAGCATAGGATGGTGCTTTGCAGGATGACATTGGTGATCAAGAAGAGCAGGATGAGTGTGTGGGCAACACAAAGGATCAAATGGTGGAAACTGAAAAAGGGTAATTGTGAGGTGATGTTCAGGGAAGAGTTAAGACAGGCACTGGGTGGCAGTGAAGAGTTACCGAATAGCTGGGTAACTACAGCAGAGCTAGTAAGAGAGATGGCTAGAAAGGTGCTTGGTGTGGCATCTGGAAAGAGGAAGGAGGACAAGGAGACCTGGTGGTGGAATGAAGTAGTACAGGAGAGTATACAGAGAAAGAGGTTGGCGAAGAAGAAGTGGGATTGTCAAAGAGATGAAAAAAAGTAGACAAGAGTATAAGGAGATGAGGTGCATGGCAAAGAGAGAGGTGGCGAAGGCTAAGGAGTATGAAGAGTTGAATAAAAGGTTGGACACTAAGGAGGGAGAAAAGGACATGTACCGATTGGCTAGACAGAGGGACCGAGCTAGTAAAGATGTGCAGCAGGTAAGGGTGATAAAGGATAATGAGGGAAACATACTCACAAGCGAGGAGAGTGTGTTGAGCAGATGAAAAGAGTACTTTGAGGTGTTGATGAATGAGAGGGAGAGAAGGTTTGATGATGTAGGGACAGTGAATCATGACGTGCAGTGGACGTTTTGGGCCATTTTGGGTAATTTCCTGTCTTTTCCAGCCCCCTGCTATAAAGCGCGTTTTGGCGGGCTTTTCCAGCTATTGAGAACTCAGCACAGCTCCTCGTGGTGGCCAGCAGTGTTCCTCTAGCAGCAGAGACCAGAAAAGACTACCTTTCCAGATTTTAAGTATTTTTCTTGGCTTTTTCGACTTTTTGTGCCTTTCGACTACTGTTTCTGCTTGTTTTATCAAAGTCTGCACTGTTTTTACTGTGTTTATAAGCTAAAACTGTTTATTGCACTTGCTAGTTTAAGTTTTGCCTAAAAGTTAAACTACAGGCTAATACACTCAAGTGTACTAGCCTTTGATAGCATTTAGTCGAAAATCATAGCATTTATTGTGTTTTCTGCTTTACTGTAAAAAAAACTTGAAAAAAAAAAAAAAATATCCTTGTTTTCCATACTTTCCTAACTAGTGTTCCAGAGACCAGATTTTGCTGATCCCTGGGCTTTGTCTTGGTTCCTGTGTTTCTCCATTTTCCTTGTTTGGTCAGGGGGAAGTTTCTTTACTCACCAGTGAGAGTGGGGAGTACTGAGCTGCCTGTTTGCCCTTAGAGGAGTGGTTTAAGGCAGTAACTTGTACTCTATTGGCCATTTTGGGTCATTTCCTGTCTTTTCCAGCCCCCTGCTATAAAGCGCATTTTGGCGGGCTTTTCCAGCTATTGAGAACTCAGCACAACTCCTCGTGGTGGCCAGCAGTGTTCCTCTAGCAGCAGAGACCAGAAAAGACTACCTTTCCAGATTTTAAGTATTTTTCTTGGCTTTTTTCGACTTTTTGTGCCTTTCGACTACTGTTTCTGCTTGTTTTATTAAAGTCTGCACTGTTTTTACTGTGTTTATAAGCTAAAACTGTTTATTGCACTTGCTAGTTTAGGTTTTGCCTAAAAGTTAAACTACAGGCTAATACACTCAAGTGTACTAGCCTTTGATAGCATTTAGTCGAAAATCATAGCATTTATTGTGTTTTCTGCTTTACTGTAAAAAAAAACAAAAAAAAAATATCCTTGTTTTCCATACTTTCCTAACTAGTGTTCCAGAGACCAGATTTTGCTGATCCCTGGGCTTTGTCTTGGTTCCTGTGTTTCTCCATTTTCCTTGTTTGGTCAGGGGGAAGTTTCTTTACTCACCAGTGAGAGTGGGACGTACTGAACTGCCTGTTTGCCCTTAGAGGAGTGGTTTAAGGCAGTAACTTGTAGTCTATTGGCCATTTTGGGTAATTTCCTGTCTTTTCCAGCCCCCTGCTATAAAGCGCGCTTTAGCGAGATTTAGCGCGGAGTTGCCACTGTTGCACACTAGGGCAGCGCTGGTTAAACAGGTTTAAACTATTCGGGCTACCTAAAGTCCACTCTTCAAATTTTCCCTTAAAACTACCTTCCTCGAACTATACTACTGATCTAATCAGCGTATCCTACAACTAAAAAGATCATCTCTACTTGACTCCAAGTAGGCTATTCTCTATCTGTTAAACCTAGCACTTGCTCCTGCAGTACTTATTACCTTGATACAGCACTCTTGTCATAGATAGTACCCCAAAAAGGCAAACCCCCATTTCTCGGTCACCCACATCCCCCGGAATCTCTGTTAAAGTTTTTTTGTCTATTCCTTCTAGCATGTCGAGGGATCAGTTGCTAGTGTCCTCTCCTGCTCAGCTGGTGAACCTGGGAATATTGAGGCAATGTTACAATTGCCTCATGTACACAGACAACCCTCTCCTCCTCCCACAAAACACAAATACATGCGAGAGATGCAACTATACGGCCAAACTGGAGGCTGAGCTCTCTCAACATAGGACTGGCAAGACCAGTCAGGAGGAGAAGGTTACCACACACACTATAGACCCAGTCTCACATAGTACCATCACAACCTCAAATCATACACATAAGCACACAAAGACATACTCGGAGGCTCTGATCAAAAATCTACCAAAACAGCAGAGGCCACCAAAGCATACACCCAAACAACCACCACCTCAGAACACAACACCTGAAACACATAGATCTCACAGTCAGAGTGCCAACCAGTCACAGCCCTTAAGGCCAAACACAATGCCAGACACACTAGTCATTGGTGACTCCATAGTCAGACACACTGACGTCCCGCTCACCAGACTGAGTAAGGAGAGAGTTACAGTAAGCTGCCTGTCGGGCGCTAGAATCCGCCACATAACGCAAGCATTCAGGCCTCTCAACAGCAGGTACAAATACGACTCAGTCATTATCCATGCTGGTGTAAACGACCTGAGACGTACCTCCTTGGACTACATGAAAAGAGACATTGAGGAGCTCTCTGATTATGTAGCCCAGGCAGGTATGACCCTGACCTTGAGCAGTATCCTACCTTCACCAAGAATGATGCCACAATACAGAGATAAGATAATCAGCTTTAACAATTGGCTTAAACTCTGGTGTCATTCAAAGGGGATCCAATGTCTGTCTGCCTGGGATGACATGCTGGACAAGCCACGCTGCTTCGCAAGGGATGGCTTGCACCTGTCACCCCTGGGATTCCGGATATTGGCAAAGGCTCTTGCCACCCCCATAGTGCCTTTTTTAGGCAAGGCTCAAATTCTAAACCTACCACCCTAGAACACAAAAAAGGAAAAAAAACTAAGGGTAATGCTGCTCAATGCCAGAAGTCTAAATCTCAAAATGCACGCACTCGAGGCCCTTCTCAGTATGGAGAACATCGATGTCCGTGCTGTGACAGAAACCTGGTTCAAGGCTCCTGAGAGCACCCCAGCACTATCAGGTTTTACCTCATATCATGCGTTCCGGCCCCAAAATCCGGACAATACCAAGAAAGGAGGGGGGTATCCATATTCATCAAGGACACCCACACCTCAAGACTGGTGGCAACGCACGATGCATCGGAGACCATCCAGGTGCAATTAACCATAGGCAAGACTGCTCTGCAAATTGTAGCATGTTACAGGCCACCCTCACAAACTCAGGAACCTCACATGGCCTTCCTGAAAACACTGGAGGGATAAATGTATCACCAAACACCATCATACTAGGTGACTTCAATTACCCTAATATAGACTGGGAACACTACTCAAGCCCAAACACCCTAGCCCAAAAGTTCCTGGAATTCATAAACTCAAATGCCATGGAACAACTAGTCACCATCCCCACAAGAGGAGAAAACATACTTGATCTCATCATCACGAACATGGGAACACAATGTTCAACACCGGAAGTATACCCCTCACTGGTGAGATCAGATCACAAACTAATCTCGCTGGAGGTCCTCATCCCACCCCACCTGAAATAAAAAGACCACAGTAAAGAACTTCTCGAAGCCGAACTCACACTTCTAAAGACTAGTGTGGTCTCCTTTAAGGCCCCGAGCGCGGAAAACAGTACTCAAGCCGCTGAATCACTTACAAATGCCTTCTACCAGCACCTGCAGGACTGCATGGATAAGGCAATCCCAAGCAAAACAAAGACTCTTTGTACCAAAGGCAAGCGTCCAGTCTGGTGGACCCCAGCCATAAACAAACTCTACAACAAAAGGAGGAAGCTACTACAAGATAGAGCAAAATCCTTAAAAGGTAAGACACCTTTGATCACTATAAGTAAAAACTAAGAGCTCTCATAAAATCATCCAAAGCAAATTTTGAGAGAAAAATAGCTAAAGACTCAAAAGACAATCATAAGGCCTTCTTTAGCTATGTTAGAAACCTGGGAGGAAACACCCAGATATGCTCAGAACTAGTTCAAAATGATGTGAAGATTACTGATCCTACAGACATTGCCAACATACTGGCTGACAGGTTCAGTGCAAACTCCCCCCCCCCAAAAGGAGAGATATCTATACCAAACGATTGCAGCCCCCCAAACATCTCTAACGCCCAAGTGAGAACTGCTCTCTCCAAAGCAAAAAACACAGCATCCATGGGACCTGATGGTGTCCCCAGCTGTGTGCTCCATGAACTCAACGAGGAATTAAACCCACAGCTAGGACAGCTGTTTAATCATAGTCTCACCTCTGGATACGTATCCAGTGAGTGGCGCACTGCAACTGTGGTCCCACTTCACAAAGGCGGTGCCTCCACCGACCCTGGAAATTACCGGCCCATTAGCTTGACAAGCCTTATCTGCAAAGCCATGGAGAGGATCATAATGGACCTCATAAATAAAGACAGGGAATTTGCAGACTTTCGATCCAACCCAGTTTGGCTTTGTCAAAGGCAGATCATGCCTTTTAAACTTGGTTGACTTTTTCGAAACAGTCACCAAAGCCATTGATGAGGGATAGGCAGTCCATACAGCCTACCTCGATCTGGCGAAGGCCTTCGATACAATACCCCACTCGGGTATCATTGAAAAACTCATCAGCTTAAATGTTAACCCATACATCACAAGATGGGTTGCAAACTGGCTGAGTGACAGAACCCACAGGGTCAGAGTTGCTGGCGCCATGTCAGACTCAAAGCCTGTCACAAGTGGTGTCCCACAGGGCTCAGTCCTGGGCCCACTCTTGTTTGGCATCTACTTTTCCGAAGTACAAGCAAACACAGGAGGGTTATGGCTGACAAAGTTTGCAGATGACTGCAAACTGGGCGCCATAGTCGAAAACACATCTGACACAGATATCCTTCAGAAGGGTCTCACAGAAACAGATAACTGGTGCCAGAACCATGGCCTAAAATTAAATGCCAAAAAATGCATAGTCATACCCTTCGGGAAAAACAAGGTTACCCCTAGCTACCATATAGGTGGCAATCCACTGAACACAGAAGAAGTTATCAGGGACCTGGGTACCCAGGTTGACAGTAGCCTATCATTCGACACCCATGTAGCTAAAGTAGTTAGGAAGACCTTCTACATTGCCCACCTTATCATGAAGGGATTCACATCTAGATCAAGGGAGGTCATAGTCTCCCTATACTCATCACTCATCAGACCAATGATTGAGTACAATGCCCCATTCGGAATGTATCTGACCCGACACTTGCAGCAGCTGGAGAGGCCACAAAAGTTCCTCACCAAAAGGATAAAGGGTCTCAAAATCTGTCCTATGCTGCCCGACTGAAAGAACTCCAGCTCTATTCAGTCGCCACCGCTTGCTCAGAGGTGACCTTTGCCTGACATACAAGGCCATGTCAAACTCAGATTTGATGAATATGCTTCACCTCAAAAATCTAGATCAGTCAGAGCCACAAGGGCGGAGACTTAAACCTCGACACGGCTATTAATAGGACGTGCTGGAGGGATAGATTCATCACCCAAAGACTCCCTATGCTGTGGAACAAAATCCCGGTATATGTGAGGCAGAGCACCTCGCTGGCCTTGTTCAAGAGAAATCTTGACCAATGGATGGGAGATCGCAGATATACCCCAGGGATTACCTCAGTGTCACTGCTCGACAGAGGCACAGCAAAATAATGGGTATAGTTCCCCATACTAAAGGGGTGGTGTAAGCCACAAAACTATGGGCTAGGCTTGTAAATGCCCTCGGGCAGATAGCCTAGTATGAACCTATGAAC